>NW_008825016.1:4978638-4984747 GCF_000699105.1 Pygoscelis adeliae | reverse complement strand
GCATAAGGGAGGGAGGGAGAGAAATGCATCAAATTTCTTATCTGAACCTTGTCTAATGATGAAACTTTAACAGGTTCAGCTCCACTGCAAAGGCTTAGATTTTCTTCATTTCAGCTTCATCTGTTTCTCTGAAGAGAAGGCAGTAACTATCAAAACCAAAGTAAGGAGAAGGTCCAAATGCTGTGTTTTGAATGTGCATTTAAAAAATCCATCTATTCACAGAACTCCAGTGTAGAATGAAAAAGGTGGTAGAATAGTATGAATCTTGTTGTATTCATAGTGATTTAGCTGGTGTTTTCTTTTGGGGGGAGCAGTTTTTATTTTCAAATTCAGATTTTAAGCGTAAGAATCAATGAGAAACAGTGCCTCCTTGCTTACAGATTATGCTCCTACTGTGGGGTGTCACATCAGCTGTGTTGGGTGAAATGCAGCTGTCACTGCCAGGAGCTTTATATATAATAATTTTACTTGGCATTCAGTGATTTTGGACAGACCACTAGAGGCTGCACTTGTATAGCAGCACTTCTGACTATCTCTCATTTTAAATTTCTTTTGCTGGAACTCCTTCTCTTTCCTATATTTCTTCATCAACAATGGTCAGCCTTAGTTTGAGTTGGGTAGATTTTTCCTTCCGCAGTTAAAGTTCATTGAGCTGACTATGAGAGGGCCCAATAATCAAATACAACAAATTCTTCTAGATCAATAGCCTTTTGTTGAAGCACAGTACAGGCACTCACTAGTTAAAGACAGTAAGGGGCAGATGGCAAGTTTTGTCCCTGATCCAAGAGATTTGGATACAGAGACATAGGTGCGGTGCAGTGACTTCCACACCACCAAGCACCAGCTTTAAATTCAGCACCTCAGGAAGCTTGAGGTGAGCCTGTTCCTTGGGTCTGTGCTCTATGGATGGTTTTCCAAGGAGATCGGAAGCAATGGATATGTCGTCCCGACTGCACTTCCTGCACTAGCTGACTTCTTCAGTGTTTTCAGCTGAAGAGATATAGGTTACAAAAATTAAAGACAAAACTACGTTACTAATTCCATCTGAAATTATGCAGAAGTTGTTAATCATTGCGTTCCCATTTTTGTCCCGTATGCAATGCCATGTGCCAGAAATGGAGCACGCTCATCATTTCTGTTTTTTCTCATAAATGTTGCTGGAATAAGAACTGATATCTGATAGACCAGTTAACACACCTCAACTGAAAGTGATTCTTGTGGGAATCTGAGCTGAGCTGTCAGGCCCGCAGTTTGAATCAGGGCCAAAATGTCATGCCAGTTTGCTTTAGGGGCTCAGGAGGTCTGCTAGGTAGCCAAAGAGCTTCATCTGGGTGTTCGTAAATGTTACCCTTGTTAGGAACAATTCTGTTCTCAGATGTGTGGAATATTCTTTGACCTCAGTTAGTCATACCTATACATCTGTGGCAGAATTTGGCACCAAACTGCTATTTTCTGTCTAACCAATTAAATGTCGTGACAGGATCATGCAATTGTATGTACAACCATCTTTTGGGAATAGGTTTTCATTCTATTTATTTTCTTGGCAGATTGTTTCTTTGCCACTGATATCTCAAGACCAATGCAAACCTCAAATTTTCTGTCATAAAAATAGAAAATATAATTTTAAAGTTTGCTAATTTAGAGCAGGTGTATTTAGTGGGAAAGTATTACTGTCTAGCTTTCAGAACACTTCCAATTTGTCTTAGATATGTAATCACTTTATGATTTGTTCATTTACATTGTAAATTTGGAATATAATTTGTAACACTGGTGTTGTAAAGGATTATAATTTTTTTTATTTTCCAGGCTGTTCTTCAGTTGAATGCTTTTAAGTATTAATTTAAGTGCAGGTTTCTAGAAAGCACATAAGTAAGATCTGAAATAGCAGCAGCATTACAAAGCAGTATTCGGCTTTGATACTGTGTTAAAATCCACAGGCTCACGTAGCAATTGAAACTAGCAAGTTCATTGTCCAATGTAGAGCTCAAACAATGTCTGGTTTATAGTTCTTTTTCAGTTCCTGCTATCTCTAAACTGATTTAATCAGGCACCTTCTACAGCAAGGCTGCGTATTTTGGGCTATAAAAGCCTGCGATATCTGAAGCTTTCAAACTGGAGCTTTGTGGAGCGTGATGTATCCTCTTACTTCTATCATTTACTCAAGAAAGCTTTATTCTCCTTAGAGACTGTGGTTTCCAACATCAAGAAATCCTTAATCGTAGGCTCACTTTGGATAGTGAGAAAGAAGCTGTGTCATAAGACCAAAATACTTACAGACCAATCAAGTACAAAAATATTTTAAAATTAATAAGTAGAACACGTCTTAAAATGAGGGGAACATGCCAAATATGATAATTTTTCTGTTTCTTTTTTAAATTCCCAGCTGGTGCATTTGTTTTGGAATTAAGTGAATAAATTGGCCAGTTCTGAAACAAAGTAGGCTTTATGATAATGAGCAATCAAGAATTGTAAGAAAATGAAACTGCTGTAGGTCTAATTACTGTTTAGTGCCTGGGTACTAGATTTTGTTTAATGTTACAGTTGAACTTTAACTTTTTTTTCTTTGTCAAATTCATAAACCATTAAATTCTTCCGCTCTAGGAAAAACTGCATCTTCTAGGACTTATCTAGTGATCAAATAGAAGAAGCCTTTGTTATCCTACGTAAGGGACACAAGGAGGGGAGATGTGGGCAAGGCTATGCCAGGTGAATTGTTCCTGCCCTTTTCCTTACTGGGAAACCAGCATAAAACTGGTAACATGAAATGTCACCATAGGGCTTAGCTGAATTATTTTCTTTCATAGTTGCTGTACTGGAGATTTCTATCTTGATTCGTTAATACCATTAATACCATGTTCTTCACCGTATTATCTGGCTGTCTTCTAGAACATATAAAGGCCACTAAGGAGATGGCTCTTCTCTGCTTTCATTCATTGCCAGGACATTAGTGGTTTCATTTTTTTAATGTGTGAAACACGATTAAGAAAGAGTTCTTGTCTCCCCCCTGCCCCCCAAGATGTCATTCCTAGCAGCGGCAGGAGAGATGGAAAAGTGGTCTTTGAAGTGGCTCAGTTGTCAGTTGAAATGCCTCTAAAAATGTAGGATGCAAAGTTTCTCTTGGGAAACAATAACCTCGCTAGTTAGTGTCTGGTTTCCAATAGCCTTTTCCTAAGCAAAGTAACAGAGAATGCTGTTCTTGATTACCCTTGCTTGTTTGCTGATGACTGAATAAAGGATGATTTCTGACTTCAAAGAGTGATAGCTGCTGGAAGCATTTTTATCACTGGGGGCACAATGGGAACACTCGGTGTTCAAAGTGTTGGTTACCCCTGTGCTCAGGCTACTGGACTGTCTCCTTGTATATGCTGAACGTGTTTGAGCTCCAGCTTGTCTTTTTCTGCACTGGATACAATTCTACCTTTGAGATTTAATTTTTTTTTTTTTTTAAAGAGCTGGTCCTCACAACCCTTGTGGCATGCCCAAGCGTAAACCTAACTGCTGTATGGACAGGATGGGCAATACCATTCCTAAGATGATCTGTCACCATGTCTTGTATGTTTGCCCTTTTGTGGTACAGTAGTATGGCCAATGATGGGTGGATGGGTCAATTCCACGGTCCTTCCTACGTAGGCCTACGTGTTGCATGCCAAAAAAGATCAGGATTTGTGAGCAGCCTGAGACCCTGCATCTCTTCAAGCAGTGTGTGCATATCGCTGATGCACATTGATGGTCAGTGATGAGCTATGGAGGGTGAGTAAGCTTTAAGAACGGGTGGTACCAGGGATCTGAAGACAGCTCCAGCTGCTTGTAATGCAGATTGCTGCAGACACTGCCTTGGTGCTCTGCTCAATACAGTAATTCTTCACTGAACATTACTGAAGTCCTAACTGTTCAGCCATTGAAAGCAAGAATTTCTACTCAGTTTGTATGTATAGGCAGAGGTAGTCCAGGTAGGGAACAATTTTGAGTGTAATGTAAGCCAACTGTTTAATTATAAGGCTTTAAGACTGAATTCACTTTTATTAAACTGGAGTTGTTTAACCTAAAATGCTGCACAGAATTTCAAACATCCAAAAGCTTGATATTATTGAGTAGCTGCGATGAGCCTGAAGATTTGCTTTGTTTTGTTTGTAGTAGAGAGCAACGTATGCAAGCAGTTTTCATACAGCAGTGTAGAAGGAATATGAACTTATTTGTGTAGCAGTTGTCACCACCCATACCTTGGAGAAATGCAAGGATCTTTCAGATGATGACTATGTAATTGCTTCCACACACCCCAGAGGGAAGTTTCTTTCTACAGTCCTATGTACTATAAGCTTTCCCACCCTTTCCCCCAGGTGCATGAGCTCATAAGTCTTGCAAACAAGACAAAGAGGGAGATGTCCCCATATTCTAAAGCTGAGGAGTCACTAAGTGGAAAATTCAGTTCCTGCTCTACAGTCTGCATGGAGAACTCGGTGCTTGTTGGGCAGGTACTTCAACCTCACTCTCTCACCATCTCCAAATGGTGTCACACTGGCTCCCCAAGTGGGAGGGAGGGGACTGAGCAGAAAGTCTACCCTCTGCTGCATTTTTTTCCCATTATCTGTCCTCTCTGGGCCCCATTCCCCTTCCCCTGCTTTCTACCTTTCTGTCCTGGCCTTTGTGAGTTTGCCAGACGTATTTCTAAGGTATGTATTGTACCGTAGGTATTGTGGGTATGGTAGCTATGGCAGGGGATGGGGTTGTTTTTTTTGATTTTTTTTTTTATTTTTTTTTTTTTTGGGGGGGGGGGTGTTAGAAGGGAAACAAAGGAAGGAAATGCTAACTTTGAATTACAAGCTTATATAAATTATGTTTCAGAAAGTACACCGGATACAAGTTAATGCATTAAAGAAAACAGAGGTTGTAAGGGAAATGTCAAGAAGCCTTAATAGGCAGGTGCTTCTGCTAAGGTTGTCTGCTGTTTCTCATTGTAAGGGTTGGTTTCCAGTCACTTACAATTCTGCCAAATTTTCTTTTCATTAACGATGTATCACCTGAGTTTCTGTTTTAATGTTCAGCCAAAATAGCCGAGTTGTTCCAAGAGGTTAGGGAACAAATCCACTGTGCTTTTCAAACACTGAAACAGCCCTTTGTTTGAGAAGCTCAAGTGTCTCCATCCTTTGGTCAAGGACTTGGGGACTTGACACTTAGAAGAATGATGGCCTTTGTGTCAAGGAGAAATACCTTAAGAAAAATCTGCCTAAATCCCAGGTCACAGATGCTCTGTAGCTACTCGAGTCTGTTGTCAAAAATGTCCCGCTTCATCCTGGGACTGAGCAGGGGCTTCTCCGTGGTTGCAGAATGAACTGCCCTAGAACCAGGTCCGCTACCAGGGCTGAGAGCAGGAAGACTGTCTCACGGGATGCGAGTGCCGCCTTTTGACAAGCAGGCAGTGCAGGCAAGCTGCCTGACTCAACAGGCAGGACCACAGCCAAGGGAGGTGTCCACTGGAGGGAAGATACTGAAAGACTGAGTGGGACACTGGGTAAGGGAGACTCGGGTTGGAGGATGAGGGACTGCGATATTCAGGAAGGGGTGGGGTGAGAACTGATTTGGTCATTTGTCCTGACAGTATAAAATAAAAAAAATAAAGCGCCAAGACTCTTTGAGCTGTTCTTGGGACAAGGCAGCAAGGAATTGGAGTGGTCGAAGCGATGAATGGGAGAGACAGATGCAGGTGGTGGTGACAAGTTTATTGGAGAGTGATAGAGAGGCATGAGAAGACCTGGGCTAAGCTGATGAGTACAGTGCAACTGGGGCAAGGCAGGGGGTAAAGCTTGATGAGCAGGACAGGCCGTGTCCATCAGAGCATGCTTCTGCTGCAAGGCAGCAAGGAATTGGAGTGGTCGAAGCGATGAATGGGAGAGACAGATGCAGGTGGTGGTGACAAGTTTATTGGAGAGTGATAGAGAGGCATGAGAAGACCTGGGCTAAGCTGATGAGTACAGTGCAACTGGGGCAAGGCAGGGGGTAAAGCTTGATGAGCAGGACAGGCCGTGTCCATCAGAGCATGCTTCTGCTGAGACACAGCAAAAGCCCCACAAGCAAATGGGGCGGGGAGGAGAGGAAATCAGTATTTGGATAG
>NW_008825016.1:4938643-4978555 GCF_000699105.1 Pygoscelis adeliae | reverse complement strand
AAAAAGGAAAATCGAATACCTGCTTGTTACCAGAGCTTCATTCATCCTATGCCCTAAAAGAGAGGGGGGTCTTGCCAACTGTCTTGTAACTACGTACGCAGGTGCGTGTGGCAGCAAAGAGAGCTCAGTAGAGCAAGGGTGCACTGGCAAACAGACCTGTTTCCAATATTTACTTTTCTTGAATATGTGACTTTATTGTCTTCATAATGTTCTCAACTTTGTTGTACACAATGTCTCAGTTTGGTTTGTTGCTTCCTGCCTACGACTTGCTGGAGCTGGATCCCAGACTCAATAGCCTGCCCTTTGCAACAAGGCACTGTTGCCAAGATAACAAATATTTTCCCACTGTGACTGGTTCAGAACAGAGCATTTAATTCTTTTTTAAGCAACCTGTGTTAATGGAGTGTTAACGTTTTGAAGTCAAGTGCTCAAGACTTTGCCCCTGGGTCTCTTCTAGCCAGCGGTGGGGAATCCTGGCTTTTATTTCTGAGCCTGGAAGGGAGACGCATTCTGAACCATGAAACCACCCGATGTATTTGATCCCTCGACTTGATTCAGTGGAAGAAGGCGGCTGGCTAAAGACATCATTTGGGCTATCTTAGAGATGTGCTTTCCTTTGTCAACTCTTCCACTTAAGTAAGCCTTGTCTTTTTTTCTAGGAGAATGATATTAAGCTCTGCTTATTGCCAGGTGTTGAGGCAGATGATTAACTGTGTGTAGCTGCCATCCAGATCTTCTCCAGGATCCCAGCTGAGCCTGTCTTTCCCTGTGCTCCTGGAGAGAAATCTGATTAATGCTCTGTCAGAGGCTTTAGTTTTATTCCTGTTATGCAGAAATGTCAATAGTTTCTTGAAATATGATACAGATGTTGCATTTAGATACTCTGTGGGATCTGAGATTATGCTTCCACTGAGGAAGTATGCAGAAATTTCAGGACTCCTGGGGACTTCTACTGAGCAGGGGAAATCGCTCTTTAAGAGTCTTAACACTCTTCAAAATCCACATAAACTGCTGTGGGAATAGCTGTAACACCTTTTTGCCTCCATTCATCCATGTTTAGGCTGTGTGACCCAAGGAGTTTGTTTTGCTACCTGATTATTGTGGAACATGGTTGCTATTAGCATTTTATTTTGCTCAGTGACTAAAGATTAAAATGGTGGGAACTTTAAATGGGGAACAGGAAGATGCTACAATCAGTCTGGATCTCGCTTTTCTTCTTGCCCTTCCAATAAAGAAAGGAAGAGGGGAAGCTTTAGTAAATCATGGAAATTTATTGTAGTGGGAAGCGTACTGCTAATATCAAGCCCTGTTTGTCTGCAAGGGTTATTCAGGCTTACAAGGCAAGTACTCAGATGTTGTTTATCAGTGTTGTCCTAACCCAGATGCAAGAGTTAAGTAACGTGTGCTGAATGTGGGCAGTGGGGGGTCGTTTCTAATATTCTCCTATGTTAAAATGACTGCTTAGCTTCTTTTGACAGAAAGCAAGTGTTCCTTTGCATTTTTTTTATGATTATTCATGTTTTTCCCTAAATATCTAGTCTGTAAATTTGAGAGATATTACAGTTTGTAAAAGAGAGGGGATAGACTGTGAGTCACGTTTAAATTTGTAATTTTGAAGAATAGCTTAAGATGACACATCTGGGTACCTGTGCTCTTCATCCTCCTCAACATCCTCTTATTATTATGCTACCAACATAATCTTACAAAGCAAAGCTGGTGTTTTCATGATTCAGCAATGTTGAATAAGGGATCCTGACGTTCTGTTGTATTGGTTTTTATACTGTCTTTTAAGGTACGACGATAACAAATAGATGCACAATATTTCTAAATGTCACACAGTGCAGACAGTAGGCCTTGCAGTAAATTATTATCTGGACTGAAAATACAGCACATACATTAAAAATGACCAAATATATGAGAAAACAACAAATCCAAGCCCGTCTGCCTTGTATTTGCCTGTCATTTCCATTTTGGTTGTGATTGGCTGGCAAGGGCTGCTGCTGGCACGGCACAATTGGCTTAGATGGGGAATTACAAAACAGGAGCAGATCCCTTGATTGGGACTCGGCAGCACATGCAGCTGAGCACAGGCGAAAAAGAAAGGTCACCCGTACGCAAGGATTTGAGCGGGATCTCTCTCACAGATGTTTCCGTTCCGGAGAAGTGCATCTGATGTCATTTTTCTCATCTATGATTTGGAGTGTTTAAATGCCATAGGGATTTTTTGTTTCGGTGAACGTAAAAATGCACCTGGGAAGAAGTTTGCAACCTTGGAGGCATGTGAGAATTTCAGATGCGCGGAGCAATATTGTGGAATGTTCAGGAGGATCTGCGTTTTTAAGGAGTTTTAAATACCAGTGAGGAAGACGATTCAAACAGAACGTTAAAAGCAGATGCAGAAGGAAAACAACTTTGTTTTGATCCTGAAATTATACTGAAAACAGCATGAAGGAGGGATTATATCAGCACCAAAACAATGGAAAATCAAAAGGGTTTATTTTCCTCTGAAATAATCTCAGTACAAGAAATATAAAAACTATCTTCATGAAAAAGAAGAATTCATGATTTGAATATGGTTTGAAGCTCTGTGGAACTTATTTGGGACTGCTGCATCTGTGTAGTATAGTGTATCTTCATCTATACCTCTCAAATAAAGAAGATTCTGCACAAAAAGATCAAGCTACTTTTTAACTGCTTTTTTTAGTGAGAGAACCAGGGGAGTTTCATTTGTATTTTTAACTAAATTTCTCTTTTTCTTCTTTCCTCCTACAAACTTAGTTTACGAGATGCTGGAATTGGATTTATTCTTGTCATAGATCGCAGACAGGACAAATGGACCTCTGTGAAAGCTTCCATACTGCGGATAGCAGTGAGTACTGTTTTAAATTAACTCCTTAGAAAGATTTTTCCATGTTGAACCTTCCTCTTATGAGTAGAAAAGGAGCAATGACTTTATTTCTTCAACAAAATGTTAGTTGATATATGACACGAGAAGTATCCAGTAGTGCTTTTGTATCCCAGCTGACTGGCACCGAGCATCATGTGTCTATGACGTGCTTTTAATGCAGTTTGCAGGTCAGGACATCAGCCTGAGAAGGCACTTGGAGAGCGTGTGTGTGTGCACGTGTGTGTGTGCATGCGAATGTGTGCAACATGCAGCTCTCCCAGGTGGGAACTAATATTCGCATGGGCAGCCTGTGCATCTCGTAGAGCTTTGGGTCCACTTTCACTATTCAAGTGAGCTTCCTTTTTAGGAAGAGTTGAGGATGAGGGTCCTGATTTAGTTTACCACTTGGGAAAGGATGCAGGTGTAAAAGCTGATCTTCTGGTGTTCGAATTAAAACAAAGGTTGCTTGTAAGGAAGAAAATCTTACGTATCTACTATGATCAATCAACAGCACACGTGGTTACTTTCAGTCTCCTTTTTAATTAATATTTTTTTAAATATGAAAAGTAAGCTTATTAGAGACTTTTTTTTTTTAGCACAAGTAGGAAAAGACAGCTTCATGTTTATCATGTGCTTGCCATGCTGTTTGTTTACTTTTTTGGGTTTTTTTCTTGTTATCCTTGCTTGATTTGTTAGTGTTGATAATCTTTCCAGTAAGTGTTGAAAAACAGAGCTGTAAGCAACTTTTCTTTAATTTTTCATGGCTGAAAACTTTAAGCTCTGTAAAATAAAAGTCAAATCAAAACAGTAAATGTCATTTTTGTGTAGCCCCATTTTGACCAAAGAACTGCTTGTTTATTGTAAATTAAAAGGTGTTTGTTTAAAGGTAATGTATCACTCCTACTATATGACTTTTTGTGAATGAATATATAATGATATAATATTCCCACAGTACACTGTTTCCACAATAAGTATGTTTAGGAATGTTTAAAATATTAAAAATATACAGAAATATTAGCAAAACTTGCTTTTGCAGTTCACTTTGAAATTTTGAGATGCAGCATTGAACAGATTCCAGTAGCGGAAACTGAAAGCAGCACAATTTGGGGTGATTAAAGAAAAAGGACTATGTCTCTGGAGTTTTTGAATCTCTTTCAAAATTCAGTGCTGTAGTTTCTGTTTTAAAGACAGATCAGTATTCCATGTAAGATAGTCCTCTTATTTATGTAATTGAGGTGGTAGGGGGTGGGGGGCAATTACATGCAGACATGTTGCTTATAGCCATAATATTAACGTTTATGGTAATGTTCCTCCAGTGTGTGTTATTTTGCCTAGAAGCACAGTATACAGAACCTGTGAGTATCTGTTCCCCATGATATAGGATCCATCATTGTAGTGACGGTGTTGGTGCCTAAGGGCTTTGCCTGGAGAAGGGTGTTAAGTGCAGCGAGCTCTGTGGGTTGCAGTGCTGCTGATGGTGGGTTATTTTTCTTTTTTTCTTCTTTTCTCACTCTTCTGTGAGCTTTATTTAAAAGAGAAATCATGCTTCATCTGAAGTCTACTCTGTTAGAGGCATGATCTTTTTTTTATATATCTGTTTCTTTTCACTGAACTGGCTCAGCGTTGGCTTTATATTGCATCCGTGGATGCGTGTGGTGGTACTCCTCTTGGGCTTCTGCAATAGTTACATCATCCCTGAACACTTGAAAATTTTACCTTCCCATTCCAAAAAAAGATGTAGTGACAAATCCTTGTTTACCGTCTCCACCATTTCTTTACAGTAATATTTGCCATAAGTGAACTCTAAATAGGTTTCTGCTGTCCATTACTTAAAAAAAACAAAGCCAAGTATACACGATACATATCTTGTGCCAAAGTCACGAGGATTTCTCTGGGTCCTGCTGATGGACAAAGATTTTTAAATGGCTCAAGGGTAACTAGAGGCTTAACTTCCACTTCTTTGGTTTTCCTAACCATCAGAGTTGTCTTTTGGTGGTGATCAAGCCTCTAAGTGTCATTTGAGCTGTCTAAATTGAACCTTATGTCTGAAAGCCTGGTATCTCTAGCAGTTTTGATTGCTTAAGCTTATTGCTGTGTGTGAGGATGAGTGTCTCGCGTTATTTGAGAGGAGAGTTTTGGCTGTTGGCTCGTTTGTACTAGGTCCTGCAGCGTCTTCCCAGCCATCTTTCCCAATTTTTCTCTAATTGCCCCAAGGCAGTTGACCCTTTCAATTTGTGAAATCAGAGATGCCAGCACAGGTTCCTGTGGCTGGAGCACTGCCCAACAGGAATGTCCTGGCTGGAGCATCTGCCCATCACTAATATCCTGACAACTGTAGGAAATATATTTGTAAGCACTGAGCAGCTGCTAGCCAGAAACTCATACTAATATGTCCTTTTTTTTAATAATTGTTATTTTATGTTATTTCCAAGACTCTTCACACACAAATGTTTGGTTTGTACTAGTAGGTAGTAGAAGTACGTTTTGAAACAAAACTAATGAATAAAGTCTTTTTGTTTCAGGCTGAAATTAATGTGGAAAATCTTTCCATATTATGAAAAATTTCTAGGCTTCATTTTTCCTTCTTTGTTGTTAGGGATCATTTTCTTTCCTGGGACAGAAAATGAGCAATGATGAGCTGAATATCTATTTCACGCTGATATTTTAGGGTTGCTATAGAGTCGAGGCTGTGAAGACGAGGTAAACCTATTTTTGCAGACACAGTGGAAGGGCAGTGGCTGCACCGTTCACCCAGGATGACTGCTGGTGAAGCACGTGCAGTGACAGCAGAACTGAAGCCAAAGCCAGAGGCACTGGGACGAAAGATGGCCCCTCTTTTCCTGGGATGTGACAGAGAGATTGTGGCAAGCGCATGCCCAGGCTTGCAGGATTTGCTATTGTTATACTCTACTTGACAAAGTTGCAATAGGCAGGCGGCCCAGGAGGTTGTCCTTAGCCGGTGCAAGACTGCAGACTGTGGCTTAAGAGACACTGCAAATTATTTTTTTTATTATTTATTTATTTATTTTCCCCCTGATTTAGCTAAAGTGAAGCTATTAGCCTAGTGCAGTTAAGAATGGCACGTGTTTGGAGGGTGACTCGTCCTATCTGACATAGGTGGGATGGATAACCTAGAGATACTGTTGACTATATAGAAAGCTTAGCTTTTAGATGGCTGTAGGTTGGACAGAATTCATCCCTACTGTTGAGTCTCTAGGAAGAATCTAGCCTACTGGGATAGCCAGCCTGAGAGGTGGAGTTCTGGTAGAGACACCAAAAGCCAAGCTTTATGTTTTTAAGTGTGAAGTCTTGGCAGTAAATTGTCATCCTCCTAGAGAGGCCATAGAAAACTGAAAGGTATTACAAGAAAAATATCGAAGTTAGCTGTTGCAAGTTGTTCACTCTTATTACATTGCTGTTTGAAGATACAAAAATTCTTAAGTTTTTGCCCTGTCAGCTGCTGAGATTCTTCTAAATTTGTATTATAATGTCCTGTTTTCAGTTAAACACTGTATACAGAGACACACAAGACCTTGCTGAACTTTTTAGCTCCTGTGGCTGAGCAAGTGGGCAGGCTCATGGAAATAAGGCATGGTTCCTGAATGAGGGTGCAAGGAGGAGCAGTCACATAGCTTGGTAAAACGGCTCCATATTGTCCCAGCTGAAGTCAGATGAATGACAAACACCAGACAAATTGATGCCTTTTTCCTTTCCATGCAGTCAAAAATGACTCTTTTTTTTTTTTTTTTTTTTTCCCTTTCCTAGTGTTATCGCACCCAAACGAGCAATATTCAATCCACAGTTGTAGGAGCAAGGCACATTACTAGTCAATGTGTTCTGGGGTTTCACACTGCTCTGTTCATAGTTTCAGTGTGTTTTCTTAAAAAAAAAACGAAGCCTATGTCACTACATTGTCTTTGTCTCTGTTGTCCTGTCATGATTGTCTTCATCTTGAGGGAAAGGTTGAAGTGTGAACTCAGCCTTTTAGACAAATAAAAAACCTGCACTCAACATCATGAAAAGTTTCAAAATGAGGCTGATGGATGGCTATGAATGAAAGTTCAGAGAAAATAAACTTCCCTAAACTTGGTGCTTAGGGAGTAACATACGTGTGGGCAGCTGCTCTTGAGGAAGCAGTTGGTATGGAGGTCACACAAGTGGTAGTGAGAAAGGTTTATTCAGTTACAAAACTTTGCAGCCCTTTCTAAATGTGACGAGAGTTGGGTTTTATCCAACCTCCTGGGAAAGTTTGCTTCCTAATTTGCCACCTTTGACTAAGGATGTGTTGCGTGAAGGTTTCGTGCCTTCTGTTTTGGACTGCATTGTCCAGGGCGCTGTTTTTCTTTGCTCTTCATACATGCAGTCTTCACTGTAACAGAGGCTTAGCCCATTAATTGCTTTGAAGATTAGGGCCAAGACCTTTAGCTGGCAGGAGGAGACCAAAAGCCAATGGAGAGACTGGAGTGCTAATACCAGTCTAAACCTTGCAGGAGCCAGACATTCCCGTTTTTGTGCCATTTGGAGTCTTATCATTGGTTTTACATCCAAGGTGAGAAACAGTGAACTACAGTAATCCAACCTTGAGTTCTCTGACCTTGTTTGTAGAGAGACGTTGAGTTTCTTGGTGAGTTCTTGATGAAGAAAAGATGTGATTAGTAACTGATGCTCCATGAAAGGCTCTATTTTATGTTATGGATAGGTAATTCCCACTAGCCCAGTTTCTAGCTAGCTCTTTGCATCGTGTCCTGAAAAACTGTAATGACACTTAACAATTTGTATGGGTTAAGTTTGAAAAAAAAACGCTCTTTTTTCAGCCCCTAGTCATGTTTCTCATTTCTGCTTGGATTCAAAACAAGACCAAGAACTTGACAGTATGATGAAGCTAGAACAGTATTTGTATTAATTTTGTAGCTATTGTTATGAATGATTCCAGTAAGTTATAAACTAAAAAGGTTATTTTGGAATGCTGTATGGTTTTCTCTTATTGCTTTGGATGTTTTGAGAATTTTACATGTGCAGGCACTTTCACAGTTATCCCTGTATAGTCAGCCATTTTTTCTTTTTATTACATAGGTTTTTTTAATATGTAAAAAGAGAGAAGTGAATCACTTAAATTCTGAAAACAGGATCATAACATTACAAGCATTAAACCCAGATCTAATGCAAAACAGCTCAATGTTTAAAACTAGATTTCAAACTGCTCCTTTTATGAATTGATTTAATTCAAGATTCTTTCTTGAGAAGAAGCCTGTGTAAGAGACTTCATTCAAGCCAGGAATAAACAGTTGGGGGCGGGAGGGAAGGTACTTATTAGCTCCTTTATATACATAGGTATATTGGAAAGAAGTGCCCTGTGGCTTATGGCATACTAATAAGTGCAGAAGGGAAAACACCACCACAGAGTTTGGTAATGTGGGTATATTGAAGCTCTTCATAAAATGAAAAATAGTGTTGTTCCCAGTATTTTAAGACAGAACTACTAAAGCTGAGTCAAGCGTTAGCTCTTTGGTGGCTTGCATGGTTCAGATATTTCTGAAAGCTGGCTGTTTACTTGGGAAGCAGAAGAAAAGGGATTGTAGGTTCACTGTTTATCAGAACAGCTTTCCTTTGCTGTGTAGAGAGAGGTATGAAAGACTTCTGAGCACCGGGGCAGCTGAGTGAATTGCTCTGTGAACAGCAGACTGCAACTTTATTTTAAGTGCATCTCTGTCTAAAAGGTACACATATCTATCTACATAATTTCTTTGTATACTAAATAAGCCCTAGGAGGAAACCTGAGATATGAAAAGTCAAAGGTGTTGGTTTTCTTCTCCAAAAGCTCAATTTCTGGTATTCACTGCTGAAAGCTGTAGTGACTGGCTCCTGGTTGTAGGCCCTGGCCACCGCCCTGCTCCTGCGCTGCCTATTCTGGGGAGCGGCAGCCTGGCAGCACTGCATGCTGTCTCAGTGAATGTTGTGACTATTGTGAAGTATGCAATTTAAGGAGACTTATTCCTCCTTTGAAAATCCCATCTGCCCAACAGACTACAGCACATATGTACTGTTTACAATTGCTGTCAGCCAGGAGTGCGTGGGATTGCTGCTCTGCCTGACTGGTGCAGGTAGAATTGTTGAGTGACTTAAATAGCTCCCTGTGGGCACCAAAAGAGCAAGACCACGTTACACAGTGGAAACCAAAGATAGGAAGAATCTCAGTACCTGTCTTTGGGGAAACACTGTCCTTCTTTCCCTGCAAATAAGCTGCTACCACCCCTTATTGAGCATCAGGCAGGGGTTGTTTCCTGCTCAGCTTTTGTGGTTCCTTACCAGGCATCAGTATCATGTCATCTTCATTCATGAGGTGGCCTGCCTCTCCTTACTTCCTTGTATTAGCAGCTGCTTAACTTCAGGGTCAGTGCTGGTGCTACGGACAGCCTCTCTGTCATTAATATTCTGTGAAGGAAAGTGATAATTAAGATTATATGCAACTAACTTAACTTTACGTTTTGCCCAAAACCCAGCTGGGTTCAGTCTCTCTAAGTTCCCCCTTTCCAGACGCCTGGAGCATGCAGTGGGAAGCTCTCCATCCCTGAGAAGCGGAGGCCTGAAAGCAGGCAGGTCAACCTGCTCCTGAGTATTTATTAACCGATTCCCCCAGGATGTAAGGTAGCTTCTGTTTTGTCCAGCCAGCGAATGTTCTTCCCGTGTTCCAGGTTTGGGGTATTCATAGGGCAGCAAAGATCTCAGTGTATTGGAAGGTTTTGATTTAAGGGCTGTGCTGTATATAAATTCCTGGTTTGATCAGATTTATTTCAAAGCTGATAACTACATGAACATCTACATCTTTTTCTGTATCTTTGGAATCGGCACTGGCCTGACTGGATGGGGAAATGAAGGAGATAAGCAGATAGAAAACTAATCCCACGAGTGTCATGAAGTATCAAACAAGTGCCAGTGCTGAAGCAAGAGAGACGAAGGAATATATAGGTTGGGCTAGAATAGAATAGGGGCTACCCTGATTTTCACAGAGGATACCAAAAATATGACACTGGTTTTTTTTCCCACTGGTGTCTCTTGCATAGGCATTAAATGAGTTGAAGTGCAATATTTGAGACAAGATGTTGGGGGAGCAGTTAATATTAATTAATCTAGTAAAAAAGGACATTTTTGGAAAAAACAGTTTTCAAGCATACAAACCCTTCTTCAAGTCACAATGATGTTCAGTGACTTAACTAAAACAGTCCTTGAAGGCACTTTATTTTATGACACTACTGAGCATACATGAGTATTTGTTTTTGTGCTTAACACTTGGCACAGCATTGCTGAGAAGTCATTGTTTGCTCTGCCTGCTTGGCATACAATGGCTTCAAACAAATACGCTACTGGACTGGAACAGAGATTTTTTTTGTTGTTGTTCTCTTTTGTTCAGGGTGAAGTTGACTGGTTGATAAAGCTCAAACGCATCTGAGGAGTGTCTCTTGCATCATATCATTGTCTCTGCAAGTCACCAGGGCTTTAGAAAGAAAAAAAAGTTAGGAAAATAGTAATATTTGGGCAGTGAAGATATAAGCTCAGATAAACTGGAATAGCTGGCACTGGTCCAGCATTGTTTACTGTAGCAATCCTCACTCTTTTTGTTGTTGTTTCACAAAGGTCAATTTGCAGATTTGACTCCTAGCCACGACAAGCAGAGGAGGCATCATTTTTTGAGACTGGGGTTTTTTTGGTGGGGGGAAAAAAAAAACACAAAACCAAAAAACGAGAAGCATAGGAGACAGACTAGTGGAGACAAGAACAGTGTTGTAGACAGAGTAATCTAGAATTTGAGCTTTTGCTGAGAGGTTGAGAAAACTTCTGGCAAGTCTTGAACGGAAATTAGTCTAGATGATACAAGACTGTAGTGATTTTCAACAGCATCATTTTGGGTAGACACACTGAGATGGAGGAAAGTAGTAATGTATATTCTCTATCTGTTTTCTTTGAATTGAACATTAATGAGAGACCCTACTTAATTTGGTCATGCAATTAAACTCTCTCATAAGAGCTAATACAGTTTAGAAAAATTTACTATTGCATTGCATTTGGCTACTACTATTTGCTTCAGTAATAGTCAAAATATCATAGAATAACAGCCTGGGTTCTTAGAATCATAGAATATCTTGAGTTGGAAGGGATCCATAAGGATCATTTGAGTCCAGCTCCCTGCTCCTCACAGGACTACCGAAAACTAAACCACACCACTAAGAAGCGTCGTCCAGATGCTCCTTGAACTCTGACAGGTTTGGGGCCATGCCCACTTCCCTGGGGAGCCTGTTCTAGTGACCAATCACCCTCTCAGTGAAGAATCTTTTCCTAGTGTCCAATCTGAACTTACCCTGATGCAGCTTCATTCCATTTCCTTGTGTCCTATCGCTGGTCAGCAGAGAGCAGAGATCAGCACCTCCTCCTCTGCTGCCCCCTTTGAGGAAGGTGTAAACTGTGATGAGGTCACCTTCAGCCTTTTCTTCTCCAGGCTGAACAAATCAAGTGACCTCAGCCACTCCTCCTAAGTCTTGCCCTCGAGGCCTTTCACCATCTTGGTTGCCCTCCTCCAGACACACTCTGATAGTTTGATGTTGTTCTTATATTGAGGCACCCAAAACTGCACACAGTACTCGAGGTGGGGCCGCACCAGTGCAGTATAGAGTGGGACTGTCACCTCCCTGGGAGGGTTGGGAGGGACCTGGAAAGATCATCTGGCCCAACCTTTTGTGGGGAAAGGGAGCCTCGATAAGGTTTTTTAGCACCCTATCCAATCGCATCTTGAAAACTTCCAGCGATGGGCACGTTACCCCAACCCTGGGGAGGTTGTTCCAGTGAATGATTGTTTTCACTGTAAAATAATTTCTTTCTTATATTGAGATGAAACCTCTCCTGGTGCAACTTGCATCCGTTGCCCCTTGTCTTCTCCACACAGCTCCTTGTGAAGTGAGAGCCTCTGTCCTCTTTGTAGCTACCCTTTCAGTGGCGGCTGGAATACTGTGATAAGGTCCCTCCTGAGCCTTCTCTTCTCCCTGGAGGAGAGACCTAACTCCTTCAGTCTTTCCTCATAGGGCAGGTTCTCCAGCCCTTTGATCATCTTCGTGGCCCTCCTTTGGGCCCTCTCCAGTCTGTCCGCATCTTTCTTGAATTGTGGGGACCAGAACAGGACACAGTGCTCTAGGTGTGGCTGGACAAGTGCTGAGTAGCGTGGGATGATCGCGTCTCTATCTCTGCTAGTCATGTCCCTGCGGATGCAGCCTGGTATCTGATTTGCCTTGGTTGTTCCAGCGGCGCACTCCTGACTCATGTTTAGCTTGTTGTCCACCAGGATACCATGTCTCTTTCAGGATATTTTCTCTAAAACTCTGGAGTAAAAATCTAGACTACAGTCACAAAGTGTAAAAATGAGAATTTAAAGTTAGAATGAAGAAATGTATTACTCATACATGTAAGATAAAACTTACTTTTACCATTCAGTGTCTTTCACACTGCTTCATTTCATACCATTGTGTGTTTAATGTATCTACTCAACTTGAAGCTAACAGGATAGACATTTCCCAGTATTCCGGGTAAGGCTAAATGCGTAACAAACATGCCCTGCCAAAGATACTATGTCTGGATGTCATCTGCTGGGGTGGATATCTCACATGAAGACCCATTACTTTGTCAAAGTGTGTTATCTGAAATATATTTCTTTTTGGAGCTTTTTCTTCTGAAATGTTGATATTGCCATTGAATAAATTTCATGTTTTGTGAGTTGAAGGTGAAAATTAACAGTTCGGTCAGAGTGTGTACACTGCTGTTATAGGCACAAAATAAACGGACACATGTCTAAATGAATAAGCTACATAGTTATCATTCTAAAAAGATTATTCAGGAGATTTAATTAAAAAAACCTCTTTTGTCCATTCTTGCAATGTTTCTTAATATGAGTTAAATAATTTTCTTAAATAAATTTGCAGTTGGATAATTCAGAAAAAATGGTTAAGATAAATCTTTTCTTAACTTCTGCTTCTCAATACAGTCAGGAATTTTCTGTAAAAAGTTTTTCCTCTCTTTGATAACTGTGGGTTAGTAAGTCCACAGGGTGTACTATTTTTAATACACATAGATTGTTTACAGTACAAGGATGGGGAGCTGATATGGGCACTCAGAATTACCTGCATTCCGTTCCCATCCCTCGGATAGACTCATTTGGGACTGAACCACCGTGCTTTCTAGAAAATTTGGACATTGCTGAGGTGGAGACAGATTGTGAAGCTCAGGTCTTTAAGATTCCTCAGTCAATTGGAGATCTCAGTTGTACACTGAATATCTGGGGAACCACAATGAATCTGTGAAGTCTTCCGGAAAAGTTTGTAACTACTTTTCTCTTTAAAAGCTTGTCATTTCCAATGCTGGAACCCTTGGAAACCTTAAAATGAGTATTAAACCACTCTCCAACCAGACATGGAAACAGAGCATAGCTTAACAGCTTCAGTCAGTGTTTGGTTTTTTGGCTGGCTTTTTTTTTTTTTTGTAATTCAATTTGCTAGAAATGTTACATGATTTCCAACAGTATAATGAATAAAATTGCATACTTAATCATTATAATGATAATTTCTTTAGTGAGCTTCACTGCCTCTCTGCAGAGGAAATACTGAACAGAGGACATGACTTGCATGATTTCAGGAATGGCTAAATGCCAATTTAGCAATGCCAAGTATGCAAACGTCTGCCACGGCAGTGGTTGATTTTTAGTAATTTAATGCTATTTTTTGCTTTCCTTCTCCTCTCTTCTGTATTCCCTCTACCACTTGTAGAACTGGGAAAGATCCATCAGATTACTAGTTGGAAGGTGATGAGAAAAAAATACAGCTGAGAATTACTATGTTTGATTTTTATTTTTGTCTGCAAAATTAAAGCTTATTTCTAAGCTACTGCCTGAGAAATTCAGTCTCAGTGGCAATAGTTTGTGCAGGCAACTGGCAAGGTAGTATATGCACAAATTAGAAATGTGGTGTTAGGTGTTCAGACAATAATGGAGGTTTCTCTTGGCACCCTCTATTAAAGAGAAGATAAGGTAACCATGAAAGTACTGCTGTTGAAAAAGTGCTAAGCCACCGCTGTTTGTTCATTAGCCTCCTTGGCTAGGACATAATCTTAGCTGAAAAGCAGTACAAGCCAGTCCTGAAAAATTAAATTCCAGGAGAATAGATTCCTGTTCCCAAAGATGAGTAAATGTCTCTCTGAATGAAGCGCTCTGTGCAAACCTTGCTAGGTTTATAATTGGTCACCCCGTTATGGGAGGCCTTTGATACAGTTAGTTTGTGGTTTAACAGGGGCTTCTTCTTGTTCAGAAATATTTTCTGGAGCTGAGACACAGAAAATAACAGGCTAAATTTGTTTTGCAGGCATCTTTCCCGGGAAACCTGCAACTAGTCCTCGTTCTGCGCCCAACAGGATTTTTTCATCGAGCTCTCTCGGACATTGCTTTCAAGTTCAACAAAGATGAGTTTAAAATGAAAGTACCTGTAAGCAATCCTTTGTTTTCACTTTATTATCAGGGATCTGTTAAAGTACTTAATCTAGCCAATGAGGACAAAAAAAAAAAAAAACAAACCCAACAAAAAAACCCATGCTTAAAGGTAGTTCTTGAATCTTAGAAAATAGCCATGTATGATTTATCAAGATAAAAAACCCCGATGGAGTCATTTATGTTGTATAATTCATAAGCTTTCTTTTAATATGCACTGTTAAGTGTGGTGCTCGTGCTTATTTGCTGTTATTTAAATTTACGTCATCTTCAACTGAAGCAACGGTTAAGTTTGTTTATTCTATACCCAAAGGAAATAGTTCCATTCACTTGCTTCTGTATTAAACTGAAATTTCTCTATCAGAGCCTGAAGGATGGGGCTTCGAATCCTTAATAAGGGACTTCTTGCCACTGCTTGCATTCACTTTTTTTCATTGCTGCTGCAGATCATAATGCTGGGCTCAGTATCAGAACTGCAGGGTTACATTGATAAAACACAATTAACAGAAGATCTTGGTGGCACCCTGGATTACTGCCATAACAGATGGCTGTCCCGTCGCACTGTAAGTCTAAGTTTTTGGTTTAACTTTTCAGCTTAACGAACCCTTCTGTTTTATACCCTGTCATTTATAAAACAGATTCCAAGTGATGCAAGTTGACTTTCTCAGAGTGAGAAGATGTTCCCAATGGTACTTAGTCATCTTAGAGAAAAAAAATGAGTAATAATTTGGGAGTGGTTTTCTGAACACTTGGAGCAAAGGAACTACAGTGTAATATTGTGTTGAGATTTATTGGTTTTGCTACGAGAAAGAAAAAGCTCAAGTTGTAGAATAACTCCAGATTATAAAAATATGAGGAAGATATACCTGATATGAGCCTAGGAAAAACATACAATTAAGGAATTAATGGTGACGGTATCTGTTGCTTGCAAAACTATACTTTGACCATTTTTCAGTCTCGTAATTCATCTGCTCGGGTTTGTTTTGAGAGTTATGTTTTGTGTGTATGTGTCTGTCTGTACGTATGCACGTGATAAGCATGAAACATCATTAATGGTTTTTATTCTAAAAGGCTATAGAAGGTTTCGCCCAAAAGGTTAAGCAAACAGCTCAGATTCTTCAGTCCATCGGGACTGAGCTGGCTGAAACAGAACTACCAAATGATGTGCAATCAACCAGCTCCCTTCTTGCAACACACACAGAAAAGAAGGACAAAATGAAGGTATGTAATTTCTGTAAAGATGCTGTCTTCTAGTTAAACTGTGTTTTAATTTATAGCTAATAATGTTAATAGAAAATCTGGAGGATGTTAATAGACAATAATAATGTGAAACATTGAAATCTTACTGAACTTGTTTTGCTTGGTTTGATGTTAAAAATCCTTTTTGCATTCAAAAATGACAATTCTTGAGGCTAGGTTTACTAATGTACGAATGCGTAATGATTTGTATGTGTAAACAGAAACTCCTTTGTAAGTATTGGTGTGTTCAATTTGTAGTTTTGTTTGCAACAAGAAATTTGTTTGTATTTGCATGCATATGAAAATAGATGACCTTTTGAAGAATGGACAAATGTTCTTTCAAATTGGCTTAAATTAAAACTATTTGGGAGTTTCAAAACTATACATCTAAAACTTCTGAGATATTTGTAGCCTAAGAAGACACTAGAAGGCTATCTATCATGAAAATTCAACTCAGTTGCGCTGGGTCTTAAGGTGGTAAATGTAGATAAAGCTGACATTTAGCATTTACTGTCTGTATTTGTTGTCAAACCCTGTTTTTAATGAAACTGTGCTTGCTCTATTGCTATTAAAACAAAATCCTTTTTCCAGTTTGGTGCCTTATGAAGTCTGCTTTAAAAAAACCAACAACACACAACTACAGTGTGTGGATTTTTTGTTTTGTTTTGTAGGAGGATATCAGGTTAGCAGTAGAACAGGGAGATGATATCCTTGGAAGTATTACAAAACCAGTTACTGAGAATCCTGAATACAAACTGAATCAAGATCAGCTAGACAATCAAACAACGGTAGAAAGGTGAGAGGAACAAAATACTGAACGTGCTGCTTTTCTGGGTTTTTTGACCCCCTCCCCAGCTCTTTTACTTAATTCCATATGCATGCTTAGCAAATAAGCAAATGTTACAATGTGAACACATAAAAGGTACTTTCAGGAACAACTCCTCTGTTGTCAGAACTGTCCTGAGCAAAGTAATCCTCTGATGTTCGTTACCGCGTCACCTGGATGTAAGGAAATAGGGGATGGCGGTTTGAGTTCCAGTGCCAACAAATCAACGCTGTTCTTTTTTTTTTCCCTTTTTGTCAGATTTGGACTATATAGTTGAGCAGGTTTTCCTTATTTTAAAGAATATCGATGCTTTGTTTAGAAACTGAAGTACAATCCAAGGAAATTTTGCTGCTGTAGGGACAGCAGGAGGGGAAGACAGAAGTGATATATCCCTTCTTTTCAGTAGATTTGTCCACTTTTGTTAAGTCCTTTTGAATTGAAGTGGGAGGTATCTTTTTCTTTAAACCTGCCTGAAGGAGCTTCTAACATTGCTGATATCTTATCAGTGTTGTTAGTAGCCTTTAAAAGGCTACTAGGGAGTACACCGCTCTTGAAGTATCTATGCACAAACTTCCTATATGCTTCCTTTGAGCATATAAGTAATAGATGTTGTTTACCTTTGCTCCTCCCCCCCCCCCTCCTTAAATGACTGCCAGTTTTGGAGACATTATATCACCATAGCCCAGATGTAAACTTGCACAAAGCTATGAAAACATAGCTCATTTCCCCCAGGCAGTATTCTGCATTCTTTTTTTGTCTGTCATTCCATGTTTCTGTTACACTTGGGCCGACTTTTGTTTCCAAATAACTGTCCATTCCAATCCGCAAAGCTTGGCAGAAGTCACTTTTTTGGTCGTTGTTGCTATCAGCTATCCGAAGGACAATCGGGGTGGAGGTTGCTAATTTATCCAAAACGTTCCCACTCGATACAATATCTGACGGAAGTTGGAACAAACTCTGTGTGTGTGTGTCTTCACCTTTTTTCTAATCACTTTTAACTTGTAAATTCAGGGTTCACTTCTGTGCTATTAAAGACAAAAACTCATTAAAATTCTGATCTATGGCCTTCCCTGGATGTAGCCTAAGTACAGCAAAGCACACTGTAAAGACAAGTCCATAGGATACCATACTGTCAAATGCAATATTGGAAGATAAGTTGAAAAGTAAAAGTTTAAGGCATTGGCGAAAATTATAATTGAAGAAGATTCTTTTCATTGCAGTGCTGCTGTACACTTGCCTGTGATATTTAAGTAGTAACTCTGCTCAGATGAGGAGGAGCAATGACCTTCAGGTTTGTTACGAGCCTTGCTCCAAGGAATGAAATATAAGGGCAGCTGGCTAGTCACAGCAGTACAAATTTTTGCCTTCGTTTTTCCTTATTGCCCAAGGCTTGGCTTCCTCTGGGTCCTAGCCCACACACATTTGCATGTTTTATTTGTGTTTGCTAGCCCCAAGTCGCCATGTCCCCAGGCCAGAGCTGAGAAGTAATATGTGCAGCAGCTAGCTTCAAATCAGCACTTACCAATTTTTCAGAACTTAATGTTTGTGTTGGGTTTCAGTTTTACATCAATGTTATTCTAGGAAACAATTCTGGGCAATACTCAAAAAAGTTTCCTGTATCCAGTTTATTTTTTCTGGAAAATATTGCTTTGAGGAGGCTTTTTGTTTACTGTGGAAGATTGTATTGTCCCTTGAAGGTTGCACCCATCATTCTACAGTATTTCTTTTTTTTTTTTTTCTTAAAGGCTTCTGGCTCAGTTACATGAAACGGAGACTGCCTTTGATGAGTTTTGGATTAAGCATCAGCAAAAACTTGAGCAGTGTCTGCGCCTTCGGAATTTTGAACAGAATTTTAGAGAGGTGAGAACTACTTGGCGGTAGTCAATATTTGGTAATATAAAAATAATTCAGAAGAAAATACTTCCCCCTGTTGTTTTTGCAGCTCTTGTGTGTGCTTGAAAGCTTTCTCCAACCTTTTTCTTGTACATGTCCTTACTTGACATCCTGCTATCTTTACTACCTTGAATACTTGCCTATAGAGACATAATAGCTTCTCTTCTGCAGTCTTATGATTTTTTTTTTTTTTGCACAGCCCCAGCAGTGTATAAGCATTCAAAAACTCCTTTGAAACCTGTTCTCCACCACAGAAGCATAATATGCTGGCTGCAAAGCTTTCATCTTGCCAATAGGCCCTTTTATGGAACCAAGACTTACCTAAACCTTCTGGCTGAAATTTTGTAAAACAGTCTCCAACGTTGTGGGTGGGAAGTTGTCAACCACAGTGTTAGAAGCTGGGTGGAGGCTGAACTAAAATTTTTACAGCCAGTTTCTGATCTCATGTTAGTTTAACTCATATGCTTGATGGCACCTACAGTCGCTTTACGCTGGTGTAGCTGATCTCAGAGCACGGCCCCTGTGTCTCCATGGGAGCAATGTTCAGAAACCCTCTTACAAGTGTGTGTGTGTGTCTGTCTGTATGTCTGTCTCTCACCCATTTGTTAGGCTGCATTTTTTTTTTTTCCAGTACCAGGAAACAGGATTACTTCACTGCCTTTTCTTTGTATTTGTTTTCATTTTGAATCGGGGGTAAAGGTAGGCCAACAAAAAAGCGGTTTGTCTCTGTGCCCCAGTAACCCCAAAATGTGAGTCACCTGACTGGAAATAGCGGCTATCAGCAATTTAACTGATGGGTCTCCAGAGAGGTGGAATCATCTTCATTGATACATAGCTGTGTCTCATTTCAGGTCAAAGCAGCTTTGGATATTGTGTCCGAGAGACTGTCTGCTTTCACAGATGTGGGAAACAGCTGTTCGCATGTGGAGCACATTTTGAAAGATCTTGCCAACTTTGAAGAAAAATCATGTGTAAGAACTCTGCAAGTCTCCCTAATTTCTAGTATGACAATGCGTGTGTGGAAGGGAACTGTATTTGGTTATTGAGTATATCTTATGAGCAGAGCTTAAGCTGACAACAGGGCAGAATCAGTGTCTCAAGTAATGTACAGAAGGAATTTGGAATAAAGTTTTTAACCATCGGAGCGGCCCAGTTCTCAGGCATCCCTCAATAAAGAGCAGAGTGACCAATCACAAAGTCACTGTGATCGGTTCGTGGAAGAATTGCATGAAGTGTCTACGTAGCCAAGTTCCGCACTTAGTGATCAAGGGGCCACTTCCATTCCTATTAAAGCCACTTAATTAAATCTCAGAAATGAGAAAGCTGTGTATTGAATGTACAGTATGTTAAAAGATGACCAACAGAAACATACACTCTGAACAATGTAGAAAGCAAACCTTATTATGATCTGTGCTTCGCAATAAAATATATAGCTCTATAAGTGAGATCGTTGCTCTTGAGGCTGAGGTGCCAGAGTTAGGTATATTTTAATTTGCGTTCAAATTGCTGCTGTACTCCAAATTGCATACATATGCACACAAACATGCTGCTGAATAACTAAGGCATAGAAAGACAATACTGGGCCCTTCACAGGGAGGCGTATGATTAAAGTCATTAACATTTCTGAAGGAAGTACTCTGATACAATAAAGAAGGAGGCATAAAAGTTCTTGGGCATCTGGGAAGACAGAAAATCACTTTGATTTATTAAGCAAGACAGCTGTTAACTAAAGACGTATTTGTCTTTATCAACACGTGTATTTTACTGCGTTAAAATAAATGGTATAATTTTTAATTTTTTTCATTGATGTTGATCCAAGGAAAGATGTACCTAAATCAGTGCTTGCTTTCTTAGGAAACTATAGCAAAAGCCAGAATGCTAGCCTCAGAGAGTGATGCTTTTATTCAAAGCAATCATTATGCTGTGGACTCCATTATTCCAAAATGCAGTGAACTTCATAATCTCTGTGATGCCTTCACTACTGAGACAGAACGGAGGAGGAATCTTCTTAACAAATCTCTAGAACTGCATGGATTACTAGAAAAGGTAAATTTTGTACGAACAGTTCTGTTTCCCACCTTGTTTGCTAAAGCCCCAGTCAACTAGTTGTCATAATGGCAGGTAAAAATATCTGGGTGTGCTGGAAGTTTTCTCCTTAAATAGCTGAATACGTCAGAAATAGAGATATGAAATGTTTTAGACCTCTTGATGCTGACATCAGTGCATTCTAAGCCTGTTCTTTTCTCTGTTTCTAGTCGTTGAAGTGGTGCGATGAAGGAATTTACCTGCTGGCTTCGCAGCCGGTAGATAAGTGTCAGTCTCAGGATGGTGCAGAGTCAGCATTACAGGAGATTGAGAAATTCCTGGAGACTGGTGCAGGCAATAAAATCAAGGAGTTGAATAAAATTTACAGAGAGTATGCGCACATCCTCAATGAGGACCTAAAGGTACCAGAAGATGTTTATGTGTGTGTACACGTCCATCTGTTAATTTTAGAACTGCTCTCTTCCATGGCCATTGACAAAGCTAAATAATCAGTACTAGGAGTTATACCTGGGAACTGGAAAGCCAACACATTTCCCTGCCTGAGGTGCTAGTCCTGTCATATCTTTGGATAAGCACAAGGGCTTCAGAGCCTTTTAATAACTACAATTCTTCAGATAGTAGGATTGCTTTTTAAAAAAACTTCTCCCAAATGACTATTTGAAATATCTTTTTTTATGTAGCAAAAACGTACCTGTCCTTGATATTCATATGACTTCTGCTTTGTAACTGCTGCTTTTTTTTTTTTTTTAGAACTTGAGAATATGTCCCTTTTCCTTTTGGTTGATCTCTTCATGTAACAGAACCATTAGACACTGTCAAGAAAACTCTTCCCTTTTTTTTTTTTTAAATTGAAACCTGAACCCTATTGGTTTCTCTATAGCAAGCACACAAAATGTTTTATGAAGTGATGTTCCAATTTTTAAGTGTACTAAATGACTGCAAATTATGCCTTGTGAGAAGTGAAGAGTAGGGTAATATTTTTAAACGTGGTATAAAAGCAATCACAATTTCAAGTCAATGTGCTGTAAATGGCAGTGTAGCTTGTTGATAGGTTTCTGACAGGGATTTTTTTTTTTTTTTTTTTCCTCTGTGGCAATGGTAGGAGCATGTGCAAAAGGTTTTCCAGAAGCAAGAAAGTATGGAAGAAATGTTTCAAAAGAGACAAGTAAGTCTTAAGAAACTGGCAGCTAAGCAGACACGTCCTGTTCAGCCAGTTGCACCAAGACCTGAAGCCTTTGTAAAATCTCCTTGTACCTCTCCAGGCAAGTAACTGTAGTAGCCTTTAACTGATATTTTGCGCTATGCTGAGAAACTTAAAGAAACTTTCAGCTGTAACTTGTGGTTGCACAAACATCTGTGTCAGATCTGCTGAAGTTCTAACTGCTGTTTGATTCTGGTTTACATGCTTAGGTCTTCAAAGAGAATACATATCCAACTCAGAAAGCAGTGCGCTTCGGAGGGTAAACTACAGAAGAGGAAAGGTAATTTCTTTTCTTTGTGCTTTTCATGCATGTACTGCCTAAGAAAATCATAATACAATGGAATATTCAGGAACTTCAAGAAGAATGAGGCAATTCCACTGAAAAAGTGATGGTATTGCCCCTATCAAAGTAACTCTGGTGAAGCAGTCATGTGGTTTAAATAGAGGCTGCTTTGTCACTGGGCTGGATATGAGGAAAGGTAAAGTAAATAGTTGCCTATATTAGGAAAAATGTTAGGGGCAGCAAAATATAAAATCTATGAACGGGAAACCTTTATTATTTGCCAGTAGTAATTGGCTACTCTTAAAACTGGCGAAAGTGAAGAGGTAGTTGTCGTTGGCGCCAAGACAGCTTCACCTGACCTAATGGGTTGCCATTCCCAAGTGGGGATGGTCTTCCTGCCCCACCTCCGGCAAGGAAAGTAACCTGATGGCAGCAACAGAAACAAGTAGTTTCCCACTGGCTTAGAGAGCTGAATCAACTCAGCAAAGGTTCAGCAAGAGACAATGCAAGGAGGAAGGCAGGACCACATGACCAGTAGGGACAACAGTTGGAGAAAAGGGTTGGTTCAAGAGGGGATTGAAAGCAGAACCTCTCATTTTTTTTCAGTAAGCCGTAATTAGGTCAGCCATTACAGTAGAAGTTGTAAGAAGGAACTTCTGTGTCAAGTTAGGAAGTTACCAGAGAGTTAGCACAGTACTTCATTTTTAGCTTGGAAAACAGACTAAGGCCAGTGTTGCCTCCAAGATTATGCTGATGCTCTGATGTTGTCTTCCTGGAAAGGGGCCTCGAACCATGGTCTTTTCTAAGCTGGCCTTTCATGGAGAACTCCCTGTGTCTAAATGTTCTTGTATGCTTCAAGACCTTCAGGTTGACTTAGATTTCTTTGCTGCATTCTTACAAATTGCCTTCATTTTTAATGGAGTACAGTCTTTCCTGTGAAAATGCATGCAAGTAGAGCTGAGTGCAAAGCTCCATATTTTAGTGTTTTTCCCCATCTGTGATGACACAATGATTTTTTTGTTGTTGTTGTTTGTTTGTTTCCTTCTTCAGAGTGAAATGACTGAACTCCATCAAAGCAGAGGAGGATCTACAATGGATGATGAAGAAAACCTAGCTGTGTTACGGCAGTAAGTGTATTTTGATAAACAAAAAATGCTTTTTCTCTGATTTGGTTCCAGCAAAGGCTGAGTTTGGCTAAGGATTTGATAAGGCAAGTATGCTTCTCTGAATTAAGCCTCAGTGCTTTTTGAAATGCATTGGCTATGCTCTGTACACAGAGGAAGATAGTTCTGTCTGTCTGCAGCATTATTTATAGTTTATATAGTACCAGACTCTAGCTTTGCTGCAGCGAGGTGATGCTATGCCAGGATAACCAAATATTTTCATTTCAGAGATGACATAGTTTTGAGTAATAAGCCTCCTGTAAACCTATCGGAGGTTTTGGTCTCTATGCTTCAGAAGACTGTCCTTTTATTTGACTCTTTTTAGTCCCTGTTTTGACAAATGTTACAAAAAATCACTTTCTTATGTAAAAACTAAACAGCATCACTTATACTCAAAAAATAACTTAGTACCACCTGCAATGTGTATAGCAGAGCTTGCATTTCTACCTGTAAACTGGATACTTCTACTGTCTTTTCACTGTTACAACCATGTGGTAAATCGTACAAAATCACAAGGGCAGGGGACTGGGAGGAAGCATGCTTGCTTGACCATTAGGCAAAGTAAACTTAAAGCAGCATTGTGACATTTAAAGTGTGCCCTAAATGCTTCTAATTTAAAATGACTGGTGTAACTTTAAGTCTGTATTTGATAATCCTATGCAGCTCTAACTCCAGCTGCTGTAATGCTTGCGAACACAGCATAACCAGATTTTGTATGTACAATGATAAAATGCTTCACTGCTTCAATTCAGTTATTACAGCACTTAAAATGCTAGATTTGACTTTTTTCCCTGTTTTAAAATTTTTGAAAATGCGTTTAAATGTTTTAAAAATACATGCTTTTCAATAAGGTTATATAAACTGTTGACAGAAATATTCATGAAACATCACATTTTCCATTACCTGGGAACTGTTCTTTTATTGTCTGAAGTAAAGTAGAAACACAGACAAAGTTAATGTTGCCTCATTACTTTGCATAAGTGAATAGGCCTGCCTTAATTGTCATTCTTTGTCTACAGGCATGTAATTAATGAACTTATTGAGACTGAACGAGCATATGTTGAAGAACTTCTCTGCGTTCTTGAGGTAAAGATTAAATTTCACTGCAGCTGTTAGCGAATCTATTTATCTCTTCCATTTCATGGATGCTTTTATGCTTTCCTTATCACTGTAATGCCTCTGCTTGTCCTGTCAAGCAGTGTGATCATTACATCTCTCCCCCCTCATTGTATTTTCAGAGGCAGGAATTGCAATTTTTTTCTAGAAATATTCATGCGACTAGGATTTTGTATTAGAAAACACAAATTGGGCAGAAAATAAGATATGCCTAACTATTTAGGTGGAACATAGTGAGATTTGTAATGATTGTTAATTCCTGCAAAAGTTCATTCCAGAGTCTTGGGTCAACTCCAGGAAGGTCGTGTGTCACACAGGAATGTGAATCTGCATCGAGAGAATCTTGCGTCAGAGGAGAAAATTTGTTTCTTGCATCCCTCTTTGCATATCTTTAAGTGATCTTCCAAATGTCTTGGGTACAACTGTGGAAACAGAGTGCCTTGTAATAATATCTTCATTCAAAATTGTAAAGGAAACAAAGATGTTCCCTTTGCTCCACACTTGTGGAGGCACAATTGCAGTACTGCTGAGTTGCTTGTAGAAATACGCTGCAGTATTCTGTGTTGTTCCTCAAGTTTTTTAAGTCTTCAGACATGGATGTGTCATTTTGTTGTAGTCCAATTTGACTGTAAGAGATGATGAAGTTGCAGGTAACAGGTTGAATTATTTTAATCAGGATGAATTGGAATTGAGCCCAGTAGGTACTCTTGGTGTCCATGCCAATGTTAAGCTCCTAAATAGGAGCTGTCTTGAGTTACAGACTGGGAGTGATTAATTTCTGAGTACATACCTTCAAGTAAGAGTACTGTATGAGGGTTTTGAACTCTGGTCTTGCTTTTGCCTAGTTTGTGCTCAGCTTCCCATAGCATTTTTGTCCTGTGTCTGGTCCAAGTGCTAGGAAGTGTTGACGACAGTAGGATGGTCGCATCTGATGTGTGGTAATAAAGGAAGGTAGGTCTGGAGTGGACCTTAAAGATCACTTCATTCTCTGCTTTTGTATGCAGTGCTGTCTGTACAGTTCTGTTCATAAAATCAAGACTCAGATAGTTGGAGGATTTTTGGTGCTACTGGAGGGTTGTTGCAGAACCTTTCTATTCCTCTGGTATTACTCTTGTTTTGCATAGAGTATAGTGCAACCCTTGTCTTGCTAGGCCAGGCTGTCTGGTTTTCCACCAATGTGATAGACTCTCCAGTACTCTGACCATGCCAGGCACACTTCTCTGTGCCTCCTTGCAGTTTGGGATTCATCTCTCTTGAACTTGGGTGATTGGGACTGCCAACAGTAATTCTGGATCAGATCCTTGCCGAGGTATGGTTCAATGGCAGTCTTCCAGCTTTCGAGAAATTCTAGCTATTAATCCATAGTTCTGGCTATTCTCCCAATTCCTTTGTTTCTTCTATTCTGTTAATCTTCTCATTTTTCCTGTAAAATAACCTGATACTCGTTTGTATGGACTGTGTCTCCTATTATTAAGTGATATTTAATTGCCGTGCATTTTCTCTCTGCCAAGGATTCCAATAGAAAAAACCAAGGTAGTTCCCAAGATTGATTATTGGGAAACTGCTATAGCTGCTTTTATCCAAGCTTGATAGTTTTCCTTTCGTTAATAACCATGGTCATCCCACTTTAGTCTGAAATCCAGTAATTTTTATTGGGGAAAAATATTGGTCTAGTCTATTTTTAGGTATTGTATTCAACTCCTTTTTCCATTTACTTTTATGCCTTTAGAACAGCTTTCAACTGGAAGACTAAGCAAAGCCTTATATATTCTTAAAGTAAAATTAAATGATACCTGTGGCTGCATGGAGTAGCCTTCCCTCTCCTTTCTTAAAACACAAGTACTGCATAGGCAGTCAAACATGAAGGTTTTTTATGTTAAATTTTTAAAATAAGTATTACGTCAGCCTGCAGTGGAAAAAAGAAAAGTCAAAAGCCTTTTGTTGACATATGGATTTCATGCTTTTGTTCTTTCAGAATTCCAAAGTACTGAGCTCTGTTAGGTTTGTTTTCACCTCTGCTGGGTTAGGTACCCCTTTTTTATGCCAATGCTGGGTTTGCGCTGTGTTCAGCATCATCTTTACTTCAAGGGGAAACAAATCACTCTCTTCATGCATCTAAACTGCATGGTGGCCACAGTTCTTCTTTCCCTCTTAATTTTTTTTAACTCCATTTTAATTAAAATGATGTTTATCTTTTTAAGGCTGTACCCCTTCCCCCCCCTTCAGACTCTGCATTTTCCTCGGGGGGGGGGAGATACGGGAGAGGGACCAATGGTTAGCTATCTACGAGCTCCAGCATATTTGCCTATACCATTGTTTTTTTTCTTTTTTTGTGGTGTTTGAGTAAAAAATACCCAGATTTTTCAAGGAATGCTTGTGATTTAAAAAAAAAAAAACTAATCACTGTCCTATCCAAATGCTTGAATTCTTCAGGCTAGCTGACTTCACCAGCTAGTTCTCCTATTTTTTGTAGTTTGGACATCACTTTGAAATTGAAAATTTTGGTTGTAGGTACACTTTTGCTTATCCTTTCATTTAATTTGTCAGTTTGTTATAATTCAGTGCAATTTATTATAATCAATGTGTCACTAATGCAGTGACCACCTTGGCCATGATAATTGTGTTTTTAAAAAAAAAAAAAAAAAAGAGAGAGAAATCTAATTCAAATCTAAAGTAGGTCGCATCATCTTCCTTCAGTGCCTGCACACTAAGAAATCTGCTTACAATACAGGTCACTAGAGCGTTCCTGCAGTTTTTCTGGTTGATTGGTTGGGGGTGTTTTGTTTGGGATTGGGATTGGGGGGTAGTGTTTCAGGAGATCACTTAATCACAGATTAATGACCTTGGGACCAGAGGAGAACAGTCCTGGGCTAAAGCCACCTCTGTGCTCTCTTTTTCTTATCTGTGCCAGATATACAGACAAGAGAATGTGGCCTTATACGACAAATGGAAGATGTCAGAATCTAAAGTTATGACTTTTGGTACCAAAGCTAATGAAAATATCTTATAGAGAGAATCTGCAGCTTAATGGTTTCTGTTACCTACAGAAATAACTACAGTCAGCTTGTTTCCTCATACTAATAGCTAAGACTAGCATGACGGTTTGCGTGTGTACTGGAATTGTGGCTTTAAACTCAGATGTGTAAAGTCTTAACAGAAAAAGCACGAACTATAATTTGTAAGCTGTATGGGAATGCATAGCCTTTGCTTGTGGAAATGATTGCAAACTTTGTTTCATCCTTGCTTAACTAAAATGGCAGTAATTATTCAAGTGTCATTCTAATATATAGGTGTGTCTTACTGGACTGATGGAAGAACAGAATTTGTATACTTTTTTCGTGATTAATACTGAGCTCTTTCTTTGCTGTCTATCAGCCTGCAGGCAGACTGCCTTGTCAGAGAGAGAGAAGTACTGCAAGTAAAGGGAAATAATCAGTGTGCCTCTCTCCTGTGTTGTAGGGTTATGCTGCAGAAATGGACAACCCCTTAATGGCTCATCTCATTTCACCAGAACTCCAAAATAAGAAGGATATCTTATTTGGGAATATGGAAGAAATTTATCACTTTCACAACAGGTGAGGATTTGCATTCAGGTCTAAAAATAGCATTTGGATAGGATTCTTTACTCTTTCTTTTAATCTGATTTAAATTGCTAAAAGATCCTTACTGAGTCCCACTTGGCTATCTGGCATGTCAAAATTCATATTACATAGAAGAGGAAAAGCAAAATATCTATAAAAGATGAGCAAAGCTGTGTGTAACTTTACTCAAATGTTTGCAGTACCCAGGTAGAATTTTGCATTGTGGTCCTATTCCTGAAGAAAGGTATTGGGGTCTGGTTACAAGCTAATTAAAGCAAGGTTGGTTTGGGTTTCTTTTTATTTTTTATGAAATTTGCTATAGAAAGTAAATTATTATTCTAAACCACAAATTCTCAACTATTACATCTGGTTGAGGCTGGTTAATTTTATACTTGAGTGACCTCTCTCTGAAGTTTGAATCCTTGCTGCTAGAGAGGTATTTCTTCACAGGATAATATTTAAATTGGTAGAAAAAAGAAGTATTTTCAAGAGAAGTTAAGAATATTAAATAGTTGTTTCTTAGTCAGGTAAAACTAGACTGGAAGTTTTGCCACTGATTTTTTTTTTGTGGGTTTTTTTGGTTTGGGGAGGTGGGGTTTGGTTAATTTGTTTGCTTTGTGGCGTTTGGTAGTATTTGGAAGGAAAAACCAAACACTTTAAACTGTACAAATCCTGCTGCTGAATACACAAGGCAGGGAAACAATATCCCCCTTCCCTTCCCAATCTTATACTTGATTTCAGTTGTAGCAACAGTAAGCTAAAAGAAATTGGTCAGAATGTTTGTTTATTTTAATTTGTTACCCCTTTTTAAGTACGTGATCTAGAAGAGTTTAGTTTTGTAGTACAGAATTACAACTCTGTTTCCAAAAGTTTAGAAAACAAATTGCAAGAACGTGAGCATTTACTACAACTTTTAAAATGTGTGCTCTAAGAAAATTTTCTTCCTCATAGGATATTCTTGAGAGAACTAGAAAACTACGTAGAATACCCAGAACTAGTAGGACGGTGCTTTCTGGATCAGGTATGTGTCACCTTTTGCTGGCATTTCGTTTATAAGCCCCTCTAAGACTGTAACATGAGAGAGTGATTTTCGTGTAGTAGTTGCCAGCACATCCCCTTCGTTTGTCTTGAACAGGTAACAGGTTGAGAATGTACATGTTAATTGAGAGTTGGGGATATTTTCCTCTGTGTGGGGTAATTAATTTTGTTAGTAAGAGATACTACCTTGTTGAAAGGAAACTGCTTTATTAAAGTGGCAGTTAGGAAAGCATGAAGAGGAGTCATGCACTGCATCATTTCACATCACTACAAATGATTGGTTTACTTGGTTAGACTTCTTTACTGGATTTTTTTGTTGTTGTTCTTTTCTGTTTTCTTTAAAGAGTACACCTCAACAGAGTAAGTCCAAAATATTTTTATTCTGAAAATAGAAAGCTATGACAGAATTAAACTTTTTTAATCTGGGGTTTATTAAACAATGAATCTCACCCATAGTATAGCAAAGGCTAAATAGGAATCTCTTTATGGAAATGGGTCTCCTGTTGTTGCTGCCTATTGATGCTCTAAAACTCCTGGGAGGAGACATCCCTCCCCCTCCTATTTACTGGCTACATCCATGGAGGTGCTGTTTCCTGAAACTGAGGGAGAGAGGTACTTCTGTGCCTGCTGATTTCCTACCTAGTCTTTCCTCTATGTCTATAGTTACTATGACATTTTCAACAGTCTTACTGCCTTTTGCTTTCAACAAGTGCTGAAGTCATGCCATTTAGTTGCTGAAGTGATAAGGGGCAACAAACTGCTTGGTCTGCCTTAGTGCAACTCCCAGTGAAAAACACATTCATAAAATGAAAATGTATAACGAAAAAAGGGCAAAGACTTTTAAATAAGCTGCACAGAGGGACTCATGGTTGGGCATTCATAGAAGTATTTTTCATATTTTAATAGAAAAATATTTGTAAATATAATATATGCTTCTTTGTTATGCTTAACATTCAGCTGAAGCAAAAATTAACAGGAACAATTTATTCTGGTGTTCCAAGTACAAAATTAGTTGCCATTACAAAATCAGTGATTTTGAACAATTGGGTTTTGCTTGGCATGCCTCAAGGAATTGCATTTGTTGTTGTTGCTGGTTTTTTGTTTCTTAGCCTTATTGATTATGAAAAAAATTCTTATGAACTTTGTCTATTAAAGTCACAAGAATTTATTAACTTTTTGCTTGTCTCCCCAATTTCAGATGGAAGATTTCCAGATTTATGAAAAATACTGTCAAAATAAACCTCGATCTGAAAGTTTGTGGAGGCAGTTTTCAGATTCTGTATTCTTTCAGGTATGCTTGCTTGAGTCTCAAATATTTGGGGCGGGGGGAGTTGTTTGTTTTGTTGGTTTTTTTTTTAAAACTTCATCATTTATGTCAAGAACAAATAACAGAAATGCTGATTAGCGTACTGATGAAATCCAACACTGATTGCAGGAATGTCAAAGAAAACTCGATCACAAGCTCAGTTTGGACTCATACTTGCTGAAACCTGTTCAAAGAATAACCAAATACCAATTATTGCTAAAGGTATGTTTTCCTAAACTATAACATTAAGTATATTTTGTGCATTTGTTTTTTTTAAATGCTGCTTCTCTCATCCTGCTGGAGAGAAACCTACAAGTTAGCAGACATGTATAAATCGAAACAGAGACAAATCCCAGTCTATCAACTTTCAGCTCGGTTCTTTTCTCTTTCAGCCGAAAAGCTGCTAGTAGGCAGGCAAGTGTTACACAGAGACACCTTGTGCAACTGCTTTTGCCCTTGTATTTCTGCTAAAGAGAAGAATGAAAAGTTGATTAGGGGAAACAGAAGGACCAAGAAACCTTTGCAACAAAGAAAAGAGAGTATCTGAAGTACTTGTTACTCGTCAGTTATAGTCACCTCATCCGTATTGCAGGAATTTGCCTTGCTGGGTTCTAGGAAATGCATTCTAGCAAATGTACTTAACTGAGAGCACTGTATGGTGTTTTTAGGAAGGATGCTGTTGTGATTCACTTAAACACGCTGTACTGAGAGCAAAATGAGCAATGTACTATCATAAATTTTTAATGTATAAGGTTTTGCCATGTTTGAAGCTGGCTTGTTTTAAGAAATATTTCCCACATAGACACGCGTTTCAATAATTACATTTAACAGTAGCTTAAAAAAATTACCTCGGACCAAATTTACTCTTGAGTTAAAACTGAGCTGAAATTAACAGCTTTTAAAGAATTAATTACATTAAGCTTGTGTAAAGAGAAGAGTATTGGAAAGGTTTTTGATTTAAAGTATCTTTATTGCCTGCAGTCCATGAGTAAATGCTTATTCTCATACTATGAAGTCTGGGGGGGTTCCACGTGAACTTGCAGCTATGTTTATCTGGATCAAATTGGAAGACGCAGCTTCACCAATAAGCCCTTTGGAGAAGGGATGCCTTTTTAAATGTGTAGACAATGCTCAGTGCAGTAAGTTTAAGTCTGTTGCTAGCATCCCAGGCCTCACCATAATTCAAATAATAAATGAAATTTGCCTATGTTTTTACATTTGTTCTTGTCTAAAAAGTAACAAATATAAAAAAAATATCCTTTGTTTGTTTGTTTGTTTTTTGGGTTTGGCTTTTTTGTTTTAAGCAATTGTGATGAAAAAAATGTTTGCAAAGTTAGTCTTGTAAAATTCTTAGGTAGAGTTTACAAAACCTCTAGATGAATGAAATATATTTGGCTAATTAGCAGCAGAGATGAGAAGTAAGCCTTTAGGGTCTTCTGAGTTCTAGCCAGTATTTAACCCACTAGATTATATGGTATAAAACTTTACTGGATAACTTTAAGAAGTGTTAAAATTTGAATGTTCCTAGTTACGGCTGTTTCCAAAGCTAAGTATGTTGTCATTCCCTGCCCACTCAGGAAATGCTGAAGTACAGTAAGAACTGTGAAGGTGCGGAAGATCTTCAGGAGGCATTAACTTCTATACTGGGTATTCTCAAAGCAGTTAATGATTCTATGCACCAGATAGCCATTACAGGTTGTGATGTGAGTAACAGTATTTTTACTTACTTTTAAATTTATTTTCATTTATTTCTTAGATATATATACAGCATACTCTATACTGTGTACTAATAATGAGAAGAATGTTTTACAAAAGCTGCCTTTAAACTGAATTGTGTAATGAAAATAATGGAAAATGGATCTCTCTATACTCTTCTGAAGTTTTCCTGCTATGAATAATATTTTGCTCTGTCTACCCAAGTTTTCTTTCTTTGATCTACTTGACACCGAGTTAGAAACTGAAAATCGTCATGAAGAGTCTGGTTCAGGCTACTGCCAAATGGGAGTCACTACTAAGTTTTTTTATCTATGTGTAAAACTACACCCAAAACTTCCAGTTAAAAAACAAACAAACAAACAAACAAAAAAAACCCAAAAAAACAAAAAACACCACCAAAAAACCCCTCCCAACGTAAGCAGCTTTGGAGCAGAGTTTGGGGGGAAAAAAAAACCCAACCAACCAAATATGTGTATTATGCCTCCCCCTCTCGCTATGTGTAGATCTCTATCTCTGCTACTGGTACTCTTGATTGTAAAATCCTGCCTGAACAGTGTTGGGGAGAAAGAAAATTATGTGTAAAAATCCAACACTGACTTTATTTTTATTACGTTCCCAAACCCAACATAAACACTGATGTGAGAGATTACTTGGAACACAGAACTTGTAAAGACCTGTTCGGAGTATGCGTTTTAGTCTGATCTTATCTTTTTGTAGTTATAAATACTGCTTTTTTTGTTCCAGGGAAACTTGAATGAGCTGGGCAAGCTTTTAATGCAGGGATCCTTCAGTGTCTGGACTGATCATAAAAAGGGTCACTCGAAGGTGAAAGATTTGGCACGCTTCAAGCCAATGCAGCGACACCTCTTCCTCCACGAGAAAGCAGTGCTGTTCTGTAAAAAGCGAGAAGAAAATGGAGAGGGATATGAGAAAGCACCTTCTTACAGCTACAAACACTCCTTAAATGTAAGACACTGAGCAGTCCAGTAAGGTCGAGGTACTGAGGGCTTAGCCTGCAGCAATGCAATATTCTAGTTTTTTGTCCATGAAGCTGTGTTATGGTTTTGTATTGGGAACTTGACCCTTTCAGGCAAACCCAAGTGGTGCTGCAGGTCTGTATCACTTTGTGTTGCTGTCTGTTAGAGAGTCCGGGGTAGGGGGAAAATATCCTTTGAGAAAATCCAAACTATACTAGCCTAGCTGAATGGCAGTTGCATTAATCACACAGAAAATGTAATAATGAGTAGAGCAGGGTAGTATAAAATAGATGTAAGATTTGGTGGTCTGGATTTTAGAAGAGACATCTTGTGGGTCAGTCTCAATTTAATGTACCTAAACCTTTCTTCCCTCCAAGGTAGACAAGCTGACACAAAGCACTAAATCTCTTACATCCAACATGCAGATCATGTGTTATTAGTTATTCTTTTCCTTAAGCAAGAAGCCGAATGTGGCTTTGCTTTTCAGAAATAGGGTACCAAAGAATACCAGTAGCTGTCTGCTTCCATTGTTATCATAATTGCAATTTGGTAGGTCAGCTTCTGTTCTCTTTGCTTCCAGATGGCAGCAGTTGGAATAACAGAAAATGTCAAAGGGGATGCAAAAAAATTTGAAATCTGGTATAATGCAAGGGAAGAAGTTTACATCATACAGGTAAATAACATGCCACTAAAAAAACAAAACAAAAAAAAACCCCAAAAAACCCCAAACCAAAACAAAAAACCCCAACTAACAAGAGAGAAAAAAGGAGGGGAGGAACCCTAAGAAGATCTGGGTTTGGGGGTTTTTTTCCCCTCTGTTATATCACTAATAGACAGCGATGAGGAAATGTAGGAAAAAAACAAACCAAAACACAACAGATGAATTCATAAGGTAGTTTCTTAAACAATGTATTTCAATTGCAGAGTCTTCTGGGGGGAAAAAAATAATCACGTTTTACAGTATCCATGGAAGATATTGTATACACCATTACTATTGCTCTCACTGGAGTAGTGGATGGCTTGGGAGCTGTGGTTTGACTGTAGCACGTGCACAGCTTCTGCCTCAGCATGTTCCAGTTGTCACAACTAGTTTCTGTTCACTGAAGGACTAGAGAGGGAGCTCTATCTGTCCCCCTTGAAGGATTCCTCCGAGGCTGTGCTTTGGCATGCAACTCTTTGTGTAATAGGTATTCTATGTTTGATGGCTGATTGTATTTATTTTCCGGTAGGCACCAACCCCTGAAGTTAAAGCTACTTGGGTAAATGAAATAAGAAAAGTGCTGACGAGTCAACTGCAGGCATGCAGAGGTAAAATATTTTGGAGAGAGATATATATATATATGGGGTTTTAATTTTTTCTCTTTGAACTTCAAAACCTGCCCTGTTGTGTAGGACTGTAGAAATGAAATGAAATAGAAATGAAAAGCTCAAAACACAAATCAATTTTAATAGTCCTTTTTCTTTCCTCATTACAGAAGCTAGTCAGCACAGGACACTAGAACAAACACAGAGTTTACCTCTACCAGCATCATCTTGTACAAGGTAAGTATGTTGTCAGACCAGCCTGGCTGTCTTGTAAATATACTAATACATCTTGCTTGCGGTTCTTCATTACTCCTATCCCTTAATACTGGCCCTTATGTTTTAGGGGTTATTTAGGTCTCTTCCTACTATAAAGCTGTAAAACTTGGGGTTTCTACATCTCCAGAACTGTTAAACTGAGCAGTAGTGGCATGGGCTTTGCCAGTTGATAGAGAGCAACACAGAAACGTCATTTTCTGCGCCAGCCAAAATCCTGGTGGTATTATGGGTCTGTTTGTTGAACAGCTAATTATGTACTTTACACCTCAGATAAGAGAGTTATGTGGAGCAGTCTTTTCCTTCTCTGTTCTTTTCCTTCACCTGGATTATTTTTTTCTTCCTTTTCCAATGTCATGTTATCTTCCTTTTTGTCTTTTCCAGGGCATTATCTTTTCTCTGTCCCTTGTTCTTTTCATCCAATTTTTTTTTTTTACTAAGGGATGTGTTGATTTCTCCAGTGTCCCAAGTTCTGAGTCAAGCTTTTCTTCTTTTCCTATTTTTTATCCTTCACCCTACCAACCTTGTATGTTCTTCTGCTCCCACCTACTGTTCTGCCCTTCTCTGACACTTCTTTTTAATCCTCTGCTACCCACTCTTTTTTTCATGATATGTGTATATGTATGTATCCATAAGCCCATGTGCTCGTATCTTCAGTGATTCCCATGTGGTGTGTGCTCGCATATGTATCAGCAGCGCTCTGCCCTGCATGTTTTATGCATCTACTTATCACTCAGGAAAAATTTCCCAGATGTATAGTATTTGTGGGATGTCTTTCTCCATTCCATTCCCAATCAGAGGTGTGATGGGAAGCCAGCTGCATGATCCAACCTATGTTCTTTGTTCATCCCTCATCGTTCCTGTGTTAAGAGCTTCTGAGGGGCAGAGTTTATTCCTTTTTTTTTTTTTTTTTTTCTTTCCTTAGTACGTTCAGGAGGGAAACTGTCAGCACAGAATATGTGCCTGTAGCTGAGAGTGAGTGGAAGTTGTCCTGAGCTGTCTTTTCAGTAGCTCGCACTGCCATAGTATGTGTGGTTGCAGTCAGTCAGGGGAGTTTTTCTCCTTTGTATGTGCTCGTGGTCTTTCCATGCACAGACACCACGATTTCTTCAATCCTGGAAGGTATGATCTGGGAAGTAGCTAAGAAATGGTTTTCAGCCTATATATCTCTATGTAAAAGGCAGCCCATGACCGAAGGTCATCACCCCTGTTCAGACCCAAATTTGCTGGAGATGGATTTGTCTTAATTTTCTTCCAATAAACAGTCCTTCACGGAACCACATCAGAAACACCAAAAAAATGGAGGAGAGAAAAGCTGATCTCGCAAGTCTAGAAGGTTATGGCACCACAATAGCACCAAAGTGCCCTGAGAAAGGCAAAGGTGAGTTTACACATCTGTATTGCTATCTTTAATCGCAAAGAGCATGCCTGCACTGCAGATGCACAGGCAGATCCACCAGCAGAGTAGCCACGGTAGTGCAGGCAAATACAGCATTACACCTGAACAAGCAGGGCTGTGCTGCTTTCAGCCCGAAGGCAGCCCACCCACAAAGTGCTGCCCACGCTGCACCAGCGTGCTGGTCACATCTGCCCTTAGCTCGGGTTTCTGCATTCCACTGTGTGGTGTGGACAAGCCCAAAGCCACCTCGATGAAGGGCAGCCTAAAGGAGGTGGGAACTGTGGGTTATGAGGCTCGAGTCTGCAGTAGGTCTCCTTTTAGAGCTACCCAGCTTCTCAGGTTCTCCTCCTCTGCATAAATTTCTTGGCATTATCTGTTCTGAAGAGTATTGTTTTTCTCTTGAATTTTGGTTCCCATCACAGAGATTATTTACTAGACCAGTGGCAATAAAAGCCCCTGCACAGTGAGAACAACTGGCCACTTGGGTTCTTCTGTTGTACCTGGACTTTCAGTTGTCCTTTCTCATCCTAACGTGCCGGTTCCCTGGCAGGGCTGTGAATGATTTTTTGCCTTGACCTCTTCATGGCCTTCTCCCGTTTCTTTGTCTCTCTCTTCCTTTGTAGATGACACTAGCTCTACCTCAGAATGCTCTGTACTGTCAAAAAAGCGCTTTACGCTGCAGGGCTTTACTAACCTCAAAAGTCAGAAAGGTAATTTTTAAAAAAAGCTAGATTGTTTTCTGTTTAAGGCTGTAATTGAAGCATCACTTTGTGTGTGTGTGTGTGTGTAGTGTAACAGATTTTCAGTGCATACACTAGCTTTTTCTCCTAAGTTCACACTAGGTTCCTGAGTCGCTGATCCTGACAGGGAGATTTCAAGAGAAAACCGGCTCCAGAGTGGGAGAGGGAGAGGGAGTGCAGTTTCCACTGCCTCCAGTCTCACTATCGTGGCCAAGGAAGGAGTTTATAGTGCCCCATTCCTGTAGAAAAGCTAGAGGAAGGAAGTTGTCTTCAGATCAGATACCTGGTCTGCTCCTAGCTTCAGTGGATCTGCCCCAAATACACCTGTACTTGGCAAAAAGGAATCAAGGTTTTCTAGAGTATTTCTATATTAGCATCCTTGCTAACGGAACTCCCAAAGCATGACTACAGCAGAATGTGTACGACAACATTATTTTGCTGGATACAAAAATAAATAAGAATTTCCTTATGTGTCCAGAAAACGGTCTTTACATTTTGCTAAAACAGGCAATAGGAGTCTGAGACCTTTCTTGCTTCCTCCTGCCAAGTAATGGCACTGGTACATTCAATTCTTGCTTTGAACAGTCTGAATTGCATTAAGATAATGGCACTTGTTCAAGAAGAGCATGATTTCGTCCCCCAAGCATCTTTTCAGAATGCCTTTATAAAACCTGATTACCTTTGAGTTCTTTCTGGAGAGACTCTAGGGTTGCGTATCTAATGCTAATGAGGTGAGCACTAATATCCCATGCTTGCCTTGACAGAAACTCCATCTCCTTCTGCTAAAAGCCAGACATTGCCAATGATCCTTCTTACAGGACCAGGTATTGCTGTAGCACTAGATTTATATTAAAATGATTGCATAATTTGGTAATTTCAATTGTAGACAAACATTAATTGTATTTAGTTGATGTCTAGTTCATTTAGAAAAGTTTGCATATACTTTCATCTATTACTGTAAAATAAATTTGTCAATTTATCTTCAAATAACTACATGTAAATAATTAATTCCTTCTGCTGTAATTGACCAATGATGGCTAAAATTAGAGTGATTACAGAAATCCCTCTGTTTTCCAGTGTAAACTCAAAGGTATTTAGCATGCAATCCACCTATTCTCTTTTTTCCAGTTCTTCAATATCTCTCTTCTGTGTTTTTTGCCTATTCATCCTCCTGCAGCTTCTCCTACCAGTCCTGACAAAAAAGCTAAACGGCATGAAGTAGTGAGTGACCCAACTCCTTTTGGTTTAAGAGGTAGAGTGATACCACATCTTGTACTCCACCAATATCCACACATCCCTCGTGTAATATGTTACATCAGAGCACTGGGGATACCTGTGTGGTGCTGTTGCGTGCAGCAGTATTGATACCAGCTGAGTTTTTCAAGTGGGTCTGTCAGCTTCGGTATACACTGTTTTTGATAGCACAATTGGCTGAAGTTTTACCTTGGCACTGAATAAAGTAGCATATGGCTAACTAGTTTTTGGGAGAGGGCAGTGGGAAAGGGATGTTCTGCTGAAGAAATAACCAGAAGCTGGATGTTTAATGGAACTACAGTGGCATCCAGTTGCTGAGACGCTTGGTTTTCCAGTTAGCATCCTCCTGTCACTGTGCCCCATGTGGAGAGGATTTAACTTTCAAAAATGGAAAGAAAAAATAAAGCCTGAAACACATGTACTCTAGTCAGAGTGGGGATCATCACATGTGGAATTTCCATTTTAGATCTGCATTTATTACTGTAGTCACAGTCCTGTTGCATCACTCTTTGGGCAATTTTTACCACGCTGTGAACCCCAGATAATTTAACTGAACCCCTTGTAGCAGTTTGCCTCCCATCCTCCCAACCCACAGCTAAGCAAAGAATAAAAAACCATTTCTGTTAAATGACCCATTTCTAACCAGCAAGGCTGTTGGTGAAGGCTTGAGTACGAATCCCTGGGGCTAATTAACTAGAGAGTACAAGGAAAGCAGGCCCTCTCCTCCTGACTCTTTCCACCACCTCTTTTAGAAAATATTATTCTAAAGATGAAGGTGTTTCAAGCCCTACCATCATCCTCCTCTGCAGGTTTCCACAGCCTTTGTCTTTGTCTAACCTGTGGAAGCGATGCACCTTCAGCTGCTGTGCTGGGGAAACTATGCAACACCATTCACCTTGTCTGAGCAGCAGGCAATGTAATCCCAGGCCAGAAACGTGCAGAAATTCCACGAGTGTGGATATGGGAGTTACGAGGTTAATTTTTCTGCAGGTAGCAGTCAAACCTCTGAGATCTCCAGGTACTGTGGAAATCCTGAGGGGCCTGAAAATGTCATCAGAAAGAAAAGGGTGTTTTGTGGCCTTTTCCACGGGTGCTGAAATTTTCCAGGGTGGAGAGTCCTTGGTCATTGCTCATTTACAGTAAAATTGTTGGGTCCTCAGAACAGACTTGTCTGATTTGCTGTCCTGTCCAGCAGCCTCTCACTTCATGAAACCATGAAACCAAGTAAATGCGTTTAAAACATCTAGTAACTCTCCTTTCTGTCTTGCACCTTCCAATCTCTTTTCTTACACGTTCTCTCTTCTCCTTCCCCAACTCACAGAGGAATAAGCAGGCAGTTGACCCAGGCATTTCAGGATGAAACTGCATCAGGTGATGGTCACAGCTCCTTGGTGCAGAGCGCATTGCCCCAACTCATTTCCTTTCACTGGTACATCACTCTAACTTACATTGCAGTGAGCTCAAGGAAGATGAATTGGTGACAGAATCACATCTTGCAGATGGATCCTCTCTCTGTGAAGAAACCTGTGGGCCCATTTCTGAAGAGAAGCTGTTAATGAATTCTTGGTTTTCCTGGCACCGTCAAACCTAAGCTCATTTCCGCATAACCTTGCCTTTTCTCAAGACTGCCTGCCATTTTTTGACATTTCCTGCCTTTATAGTGAGCTCTGATTTAGTCAGATCATGCAGAATACACGCATGCACGTTGAATGTGCACACATAATTTTGGTGCCTGTGGTGAGCTAATATGAATATGACCATAGTGACCACTTCCCCCCGCCCAGGCTGAAATGGCCTTTTATATGGACTTGTTAATAGTAGAGTGCCAGCTTGTATGAGGAGTAGGAGTACTGATGCTATGGCAGGATCAGGCAGGTCTGCTCTTACCCACATCAGCACAATATATGAAAAGAAAGAGGCTGAGACAAAATGTTCCAGATGAGCAGGTCAGTGAGTATGATGCTATAGACAGGCCAATTACAGTGATTTCACTTTCTTTTGTGCAACTCGTTGGTTCTGTTTCTAATGAGGGCTTGGAACAATTAGGAGAACCCAAGTTTTCTTTTGTTGCATTGTTCTTAACTTGGAAGTAACGGAAAGGGTTTCAGCTGTGTCCCATGAGCCAACTGTAAGATGTGAGCTTCCAAGGAAATT
>NW_008825016.1:4917404-4938607 GCF_000699105.1 Pygoscelis adeliae | reverse complement strand
ATGGAAGTTCATTCTTAACCCTGGACAGGGCCAAATGGGTCAGTACTTCAAACCTTGTGCAGGTCATCCAGCAGCGCAGGCGAGGTAAAAGTCCCACTCCGTTTGGTGTGCTCTGGGTGTGATTTCTTTTTATGATTCTTAGATTGCTCTGGCTTCACTCTGACGATGCTCAGGTTTTTTCCTAATGCACTGGTATGACCAGCCACGCGACAAATGCCTCAGAAGCAGTGGAGAGCAAAAATGCTGGTGTTTTCTCAACTTAACTAATAGTTACATAAAAGTTGGGAGGTTTGTTCTTCCTTTCATTCTTTTCATTGAATTTCATTGTTGTTACCCTTTTGCTTGAACCAAAATTTTACTTACAAATATTTATTTGTCTTTTATCATGACTTTTTTTTCATTATAAGCTCGACACGTTTATTAGCAGCTGCTGACCTCAGTGAAAAGCATCCCACTAGTAAAACTTACTGTAGTTTTATTTGGAAAAGGATTTTGTGCACTCTGGATATGATTCAGCCTTGTAAATAAATGAAATGCTTCACCCTGAGAGAGAAAAAGGAACGCTTGGCAATAAATGACAGGCAGGAGATTGTTCTTGTGGTGCTCGGTGCAATGACTTAACACCAAGGTAATTCAGTGTGATTAAGTAATCCTTGCGCCTGAATACCCTTAAATAATAAGCTGCCTCGTCAGGTGAAGTACAGAGTGCCTGTAGCTTGTGTTGAATTTCTTGACAGCTCTAAGTGCTCAACAGTTTGAACAAAGCTATGTGCCTCCATCCCTTGTTCCAGCAGGCAGGTTAGGTTCCTTTGGGTGACAACCCCATGTGTTCATCCTCTTCCCATAGGGTGCATGTTCCTGTCTTCTACCTCCTCCCAAGAAAAAGAGTTATCTATCCATCGTTTATCTTTGTATAAGGGAGAAATAGCTTCTTTTGAGTTGGGAATTTGCGTTCTTTCCATCTGTGTCCCTCTATGTAAATCCAAAGGGCCACATTCACTGCTGTGCACTGCCACAGCTCCACTTACTCTGATGGAAACAGGCCAACTTTTGCCAGCTGTGAATTTCACCTAGTGGCTGTAAAAACTTCCCTGTGTACGGTTTTCCTCTTGTTTATGCTGATCGCTTAAGAGCTTTTCAGTGGGAAGAACATTTCTCCCAGTCAGTGGCTCACTGCTGCAAAGTTAACCGGCAGCTGTTTGTTCCCCAAGGTTGGGCTAAAACATGTCATTCTCTTGACGCATCTGAAGAAAATGATGGCTGGTCTAGTGCTGAAGATCCGCTGAATTCATCGGATGCAGAGGAAGAAGGAGGAGGAGGAGGAGGGGGAGGCGAGATGAAGCTGGTAACCAGAAATGCTTTCCTATCGAGCTAAGCGAATGTTACCGATCCGTTGTGTGTGGCAGTATGTAGGAATGCTTTTGAAGCTTGCAGGAAGGAAAGTGTCTGCCTTGAAATCCTCAGCAGGGCAAAATTCCTAAGGGAATGGAAAATATCCCCTTCTCTTAAATCAGCTTTGTGTTTGTACCTTGGGAAGGTCCATCTGTGCCATTGTGTACGCGCAGACCAGTGAGACCGTGACTGCTTGTGCCATATAGTGCAGCAGTCAAGCAATGACATGCTCAGCTACCATGTTAAGACTTCCACACATACATCGTGCCACTAGTTTGCCAGCTTGGTTTTGGTTTTGTTTTTTTTCTTGGGATTTTTTTGTAGATATTTGAATTAATTGTTGTAATGGAAACATTTCACTGAATGTTTTTCAGGGTGTGAGAATTCATGTACTGAATTTGCATGTAACTGAACAGCAAAATTTTACTGCCTCTCAGTATGTATATTTACACTGTCTTCAGCATGTATGTGCACGAGAAAGGAGGGAAAAGTACAAAAATTTTCATAACAAAAGCTGCAACATACCTTAAATTACTCAATAGAAATAATTTGTTTATGTTTTTCCTCTGTATGCATTTAGACTCCTGGTAAATATACAGTTGTGACTGATTATGAGAAAGGAGTTTCTGAAGAATTTACAGTGAAAAGTGGAGATCTAGTTCAACTGATTCGTGAAGGGGAGGATGGACTTTGGTACGCAGATCTGTGTTTGGAAACTTATACGCAGAACTATGTTTGGAAGGCAGTTGTTTAGGGTAAAACTTTCAAAGGCATGAAAGGAAGCAATTTGACTTTTTATTTTTATATTATTTTAGGTATGTAAAGAACCTGAGCACTGGTAGAGAAGGTTGGATCCCAGCAAACAATCTGCTGATGCTCATAGGCAATTCAAAATCAGCTCAATCTTTAAGCAGCTCTGGTAGGCTATTTATTATAAATGAGATGACTGTCTCTCTGAAGATTCCTATTGTGAAAGTAAGTTGTGAAAAACAATAACCATATCAGATTTTCTTGTGGTTTTTTTTTCTTTCCTTTCCCTTTCTCAGAATCAGGCACTGCCTCCAGCACTTTGAGCACATCATCAAGTTGCAGCGATAGCTGCAATGCCAGCAGCACCAGCTTCTCGGACATTAAGGGCTAACATTAAATTTTCACCCCACCTCCACGGAAGGTAAATCCGGAGTTTGTCATTTTGTGCAGAGTTCTGGATGTTGGACTCAAACAGCGAACCACCGGTTCTGTGTTGCCAGCTTTGAGTATTTTCACTGGTGATTTTTACAGGTTCTCCAGAAGATCCCAATGAAAAGTGCATGGAATGTGAAGTTATGAATAAAAGTTAAACGATTTGAAATAGGGTCTTGCAAAGGCTTCTGCTCTGAAGTCTGAAGCTGCAGAGCTCTTAGCATAAAACACATTTTCTCCTTGATATACAATCAGGTTTCTGTAGAACTGTATCATTTTGTAACAGGCAGGATCTGAATGTGAGCAAACAAAATGTGTTCAGTGCTAAATCCTTATTGTAAACTAATAACACAGCAATCACTGTACAGGATAGGTGTGAAGAAAATAAATCTGAGTTTACAATTTCTCCTCCCCAAAACCCCCTTTCTCCAAGGACGTACCTCAGTCAATGCAGCCAATGTGACTCTTACAGCAACCAGGAAGGAGGTTTGGTCCAGCCTTTTCTCCTCTCTTGGGTCTTCAGGATATTCTTCCGCTCCCTAGAGACTGGGATGCAGACATGATCAATTCACTGACCACAACAGCTTCAAAAGAAACTATTATTTTATCGTTTCCAACATTTTAATGATGTGTGCAGTGGAATAGCTGTTTCCCGAGGTATTTTGGCCTCACAACCAAATTCTTTACCAAGATCACTGAGTTTACATAGCCGTGGCAATTGAGTAGTATCTTTTTCCTTACGCAGGTGCACAATGAAACACAAATGTTCTTATTCACTAAATGATTTCTTAATAAAAGGTAATTGCATGGTTACCTTCAGCTTTCACAGTTAACATGCAGTTACAGGCAGAGGAAGCTTGTGGCTGCGCTATGGGTCAAGACCCTTCCTTCAGACGAACCTATGAGGGCTAGAAACCAGACGTATTTTTAGTCAACAGTGTTTGCAGATTTACTCAAAGAGAAAAACACGACGACATAGTTCTTCTATAAAAGGGGAGCACGGGAGAGAAAAAAAATCTTTATTAGAGAAGAGTCAGGTTTATGCTACAGCCAAGTATTTTAAATTTTTTTAAAGGAAGGGTAATGCTAAACTTGCCATTTTTCAAGGTATGATGTAAGCCAATGTTGTAAATTTTCACCTTGTCAGATGTTCTTTGCACTTCATCCTTACAAACAGTCCAGAACTGTGTGCGTGTATGGAATATTGTATTCATTCCTGTCCATCTCTCAAATATTTTTACTTGTACAAAAATAGGTTTTTAACTGATTCATGTATCATATTACTTAAAAATAATGTGGACATTAAGAGCGTAATTTTTCAGAAGCAATGGGAACTGCTGTTAATCATCAGACCCTCTGATGGCTGGGCCCCGAAGTCTATGCCAGAATTTTGGATTTTAGAGGCTGCAGCTTAGGAAACGTAAAGGACAAACACTCTAAAGGATGATCTTACTCCTGAGTTGCAAAGGCAACCCTACCCCAGACGCAATCAAAATGCAGGTGCCCATGGTCAGTACAAATTGAAACATATATATACACACACACGTTTATGTACATATCAACGTGTATGTATGTGCTTGTGTGTATATATATGTGTGTGTAAATATGTATATGTGTGTAGATATAATGTATCAATGTAAAAGATGTATTTATAGTCTTCATGCTGCTGAATGTGTCACTTTACAATTCATAAATACTTAGGTTTCTTGCAATACTGCAATATAAAGGCCGATCAGGGTTTTACTTCAGGCATCTTTTCCAACGCAGAAATCCTCTGATCTTTTTTTAATTATCCCATATAATACTGGGCTGACCGGGAATATTTAGTCTGATATTTAACAATGGAATGGCAACATGAGATTCAGCTTATCTCCATCTATGTAAGTTATTTTGTAAATTTTCTGTAACATAATTTACTTATATATTGCTGTCATTGCTAGGATGAGACTGTCCTTTCATTTCTCACCACAGCCTCATTTGTGTTATTTTGATGGTTTTCTCCACATCGTTGCACTTTAATACAACCCATTTCACCATTTCCTTTTTTACTGCTGTTGTGAATTAGAAGTTCAAAGTCAGAGGTCTCTATTGTAATTATGAAAATTTGAATAAATTTCAGCGCTTCTTGCTGAATGCCTTTATATAGACATGCTCTGTGTTTTATTTTAAAAGCTTCTTACGGGTGCCATATAAAAACAGAGATAGGTTGAAGGATTTGGAACAGAAAACCGGGTGGGTCTGGCTGTTGCTTGTCAGGGTCCGTGTGTTCAAATCCTTTGCCTACTCATTCTGGACCATCTCAGAAAAACACCATTCTACCCTTGTGGTCCTGTCTCGCTTACCTGGCGCACTGGGGAATTAAAGCATGTCTGCAGGCTGAGGATAAGAAATGAAAGCCAGTGCCAGGTAATCGGATTGATTCCCTTTCTCCCACACACCCTTTTTTGAAAGACGGCGCACGGCTGTTGTGTTTTCCCTAAGAAAGCTGTGTATCCCGTGGTTCCCCTCCTCCTGTACGCACGCTCCTCTTGATCCTCTGGTCTTAGCAGAACAAGTTGGAGGTCCAAGTCTGGCAACGGCTGCAGCTGGGTGAGAAACAAGAAACCACATTCACACTTGCAGCATCTGAAGAGGAACATGTTTCCGCATTCACTGATTTAACAGCTTTAAGGACCATCACGCCGTGGTAGGAGGTGAATTTCACACTGAACTGGGGTGATTTGGGCTGAGTTGGTGGCCGTGTGCAATTACACGATCCAGCTAAGCTGTCACTGGGATTTGATTGCTTTCATTTACTCTTGGTCTTGTTAACATAACAGCTACCTCTGTAGTAGGTATTCCTACTGTTCTGAGCAAAAGGGGGTCCAGCCTTTCTGCGCACAACCACATCATACTTGCTACAGCAAAAGAATGAAAGAATTCCAGCCCAGATTTACCTTAGTGGAAAGTAAGAGTTTTCTATATAAAAGCCTAATAATGATTGATTTCTTTTTAATTGTAATGATGTTTATTTCCTATTGCAAACACTGGACTTATCTTGGGTTTCTTATAACTGGCTCAAAGTTGGAGCATGGTCTTCCCTAAATACAGAGGCTGTTTGCTACTTGGAATTCAAAACCCTTTCTCCATTCTCCACAGATGTTGTCAGTGAGCAAACTGAGGACTTTGGACCATAATGCATTTACATCAGTTCTCTCAAAATGACAGGGACTCCCCTTCCCCTTCTCTGTCATACGTCAGGTGGTTATTATGAACTGCACTGTAAAGTTCTGAGTGTCCGCGCAAGTCCCCACAATTAGCAGTCTCCCTAGATTTGTGTGGGTGAGTGCTGGATCAGCTTGGTACGGGGGAGCTACCCAAATTCAATTCCCTTAACTTAGGATGTAGGAATAGAAGAGCCAGATTCTGTTGTCCCTTAAGATTTGGTGTAAACTGTGTCTAGGTACCGTATTATCAAAATAAGATGTTTAGATGTTGAAATAGTTTCTCTGGGCTTTCATTTGAAAGGAGATGAATATGTAGCATGTAAGCTGCGATGGCCACGTTAGCAATAACTACTGTTTATTTTAACAGCTGTTAAGGAAGATAAAGATGAGATTTTTTGGAGACTCATAAGTGGCTGGAAAGAACTGAATGGCCATGCAAAGACTCTAAGAGGGCAAGGTAGTTTTCTCACTTTAAATAGCAAAGCACTTGATAAATAGCTGCTCCTGCCCTGAACAAACACCCTGACAGGATGAGGCCAGCTGCGGCAGGAGGACAACCCAAGGTCTTTGGCCAAGGTACTAGATGTGCTCCACTTACTTTGTTCCAGGGAACTTCCAGAAACCCTCTTTAAATGCTGTCCCACTTATTTATAAAATTTCCCCTTCTTCCCTTAATACAACCAGGAAAGAAATTCAAGGCTTGTGAAACTTGGAGCGTGTCACTTTTCTATGCAGGTGGCTGTGCAATAACATGCTCAAATAGCAATATGGGGACCAAAGCACCTGGTCTCCTTAATTGGTGAGCTGTTGCTTGAAAGGCAGCAGGAGGTGCTCCTGAGACAGAGCTCAGGCAGAGGGATGCCAGCTCCCTCACCAGCAAGGTTGTATTGGATTTCTCCTGGCTTTTTTATTCCTTTCCACATTATTTCCAAGCCTTTGCACCTCAAGCTGCTATGCTCGGCTGTAACACATTGGTCAGTCAGAGATCAGAAGGTAGAGTGCAGAGTGCAGAGGATGGATTATTTTTTGAGGCAAGCATGTGGGGCTGGTGGGGCGAGGAGCACAGGGCACAAAGATGTTTTAACTTGAAAAAATGCTGCATGTTATCTGCCAAAGTAGCTGGCTGCTGCCAGTCCAGCAGCAAGCTCCCCTCCTGCCTCCCAAGTGCTGCACCATTGCACCCGTGCTCCCTCCATCTCCAGGGAGCAACTCAGTTATCGCCCCCGCCCCTTCCCCAGGCAGTTTTTTTCCCAAATCAGCTCCCAGAACAGGCGCACTGTTCCCCTCCCTGAGCGGTAGGGCCCTCGCTTGCTCCCGTGGCCACAGCCTCTGCAATGTTAGCACGATTGCCACCAGGGACAGCCTCCAAAGGCAGCAGGGCAGGGGCACAGGGTGCCCAGGGCAGCGAGGCGCTGGAGGGCTCTGCGGGAGCATGGGTAAGGCCAGTACAGCTGTTTCGGCATCCATTCTCTCCCTCGGCTGCTCGTGTGCTGTTGTACATGGTTAGCTCAGAATACCTCGTCATATGTAAATAAATACACACCACACACCCCCCGTCAATGGGCTCCAGCCGTTCTGCTTGGCCCGAAGGGCGTTCACAGTGAAGCGTCCTCACCCAAAGCTTAAGCCTTTTCTTGAGAAACCTGGGGGCAGCATTATGTCTAGACCAAGCCTCGAGAGAAAAAAAGCAGCGTGGTGTACACAAAAAGCAGGCTGCAAGACAAAGTGGCAACGTTTTCTCATCCAACCTAGCAGTGTAGCAAGAAGATGAGTCCCTCAGCCCTTCGCAAGGAGAGGTCGAGTCGCAGCCAGGGCAAAGGCAAACCACGAGGAGCTCTGCCAGCTCCTCCACGGCTCTGGCCCTGCGGAGACAGGCCAAAATCACCCACAACATTAAATCCCGATAGCAAGTAAGACAAGAAGAGATGATGTACTGAAATATGCTTGCTGGGCATCTTTGCACCTCTCCCAAGGACCACTGCGGCCACCGCCGCCTGTACCAGCAGCAGCCTAAAGATGGTGGTAGAAAATCAAGGATCAGGTTTTGCATTTCTATTCTGAAAGGTTTTTACTCAGATTAGCTGGTTTGGTGCTAATTGACAAATCAATTGAAGTGAATTGATTAATCACCTTTCAGGTTTTTATATTTACTCATTTCACATCAATTGGCCAGACAGCAAGGTCCCCAGCTGCATTTAAAAGACTACGGATTTACCAGTGGTGCTGTGGCAGCTGTGATGGTCTTGGGACACAGTCAAGAGAAGGGCTGTACTAGAGTTAATACCTCTTATTACCAACTGAGATAGGTGGCTTAAACAAACTTTGGGGCACACTGCCTTTATTTTAAATCTAATTTTTCTGTGTCTTTTGTTTCCTTTATTACCGGGTGTCTTTGGATATCCTCCTCAGGCAGCAAAAGAAGAGGAAGAAATAACACACGTCAAGATTAAAAAATAAAATGTTAAGTGCGTGCATTCAGAGCCGGTCACAAAGAAATTCTCAAAAATATTATCTCCCCATCTTCTACTTCCTCTTTACGAAAATATTTGCTCTATAGGGATACAGAACTCAGTCAACAGGCAAGTCATTTTCTCCTGGAAAGAAATAGTTCTCTTTTGAGGTCTAAAAAGTAAATAATCCGCTTTAAAGCTTAGCGGCATGATATTCATATATTTATAGATTAAAACAACAGAAGCAGGAAATTATTAACTTGATCACAGGCTTGGCTTGCTTTTAATTAGTCTGATAAATGAATGATGGAAAGTTACTATTGTTATTGGAGATCTAAATTGAATTTTCCATAAATTTATGAGGCAGCCTGTTCCTAAACCTTTCTTACCTAGACACAGCCTTGTCAGCTTACTCAAATGATGCCACAGCCTCTTTGAAATGGAAATTATTGATTTATTTTTTTAAGTTGTTCCTGAGTGCTGACTAGAAAACTCATGTTTAAATGACCAGTGACCTGTTGCACAGCTCCCAATAGCTTCCATACCTGTCTTCTCTTCAACCCCAAATATGAAACTAAAAATAGCAAATTCGTAAGAGTTTCTCTTTGAAAAATGTCAGTAGGAAACAAAACAAGAATAAAGAATGGTATGTTCTGAGACATCAGTTAATCACGTCTTCCAGGCTAATGTTTCTGCTTTAGATTTTTTTATTTCACATTGTTAACATTTTTCATGTTTAATTAACTTTTTCTTTTAAATAAAGCAAATACTTTTTTAAATAAAGCATACACTAAAAAATAGCCTAAATCATATTTTCTGAACAGCTGTCCCCAGACTGATTCTAGTAGCACCCATGAGCAGCAGGGGTGCATGTTTGCATTAATATTTTACTTGAAATTGCTCAGAAAACATAAGCCAAGGCTGAAGCCTGCACTGGCAAGGAGATTTATAGAGCAGAATACTAGGGCAATTCTCATGAACTACAGCAAGACCACACAAGAAGGAAAACGAAGTAAGACTTAGGGATCTTCTGGGGAAGAAAAGCTAACGAACTGACGTTTGCTCCTCTGGCTAGGGTGTAAGAGAGTAAGGAAGGGGAGCTCTTCTTTAAAAACACAGCTCTTTAACCAAAGGAGTGGCCCGGCTGAAGTTAGTAGGAAACAGCTTTGAGACAAGACCTGTGAACATGAGGTTCACGAGCAAAGAGCTGTAATTAAGTCCTGGGACTGCTGAATCCCCAGCGACCCTCCTCATGGGCATGGTCACCCCTGTCATCCCTGATGAAACCTAATCGCATGAATTTTTCTTGGAAGAAGGACTGTCCCCATGTGAACTGATTGCTGTTCCCAGCACTTGGGCTTCTCCCTGGGCTCTAAAAATAGTGAGTGTTTGGCTGTATTCCCAAGCAATAAAAGCAAAATCTTTCATGCTTAAGGGATGCCAGCAGAGGAAGACAGAATGAAAATACTGCATCAGTCCTAAAGGATGTACAGGATCTGCACACTACGGAGGAAGAAGATGAGAAAGCAAAGGGGTGCCATGGTGCAGAGGTGCTGTGATGCTGTTGTGGAGTGGAGGGCACCCCACCCTCCCTGGCAGGGAGACACCCACCCAGCCTAAGGAAACACGGCGGGGGGGGCAATGGGTGCAGACCCAGGCTGGCCTCAAGTGCGGGAGGCACAGCCTCATGCTCCGATCTGTGTGACTCATTCAAATAGACAGGGATAGACCTTTCCCCAAGAAGATGAGACAAAGAGAAGTTTTCAAGCAGCTCCGACAAGCTTAGCTTTAGTCTTGCTAAGCTGAACATGCCCTTGCTATTTTCAACTCACTGCCGTAGGCAAGCAAACAAAGAGGAGGATCACGTTGGCAGGCTGTGAGGTGTGGAGAGGGTTCCCAAAAAGCAGAGGCAGGGACAGCGTTGGGCTGCTGTAGCTCCTTTTGTATTCCAGTAATTGGCCTCCTTCCTCTGCCCCAGGACAGGACCTGCCACGGGTCCCCGACCACCCCAGGAACCGGGCTGCTGGGAATTAGCCAGGCTGCGATCCAGAGAAGTGCCTGGATGCCCCCTCTTGGGAAAGCAATTTCAAAGCAGGACGTTCAGCTGTGCGCACCGCCACTGAATAACAGGAAAGCATGCGAAGAATGGCCAGGAGCCCGGCTTTCCTAAGCAATCACGACTTCTGCAGGGAGTTACGCCGAGCGTTGGCAGCAAAGTAAAAATCCAGCTGTTGCTTTTCTTTTGCTGTAGCGTTCAGATGCAGAGCTGACCCCCCTTCCTTTCCACGCAGGAAGGGGAGAACGGCCTGGAAAATCCTCCAGCCCTCAGGCAATGCTTCACTTCTCATAGGCAAATATGCTCTTTACCTCGCTGCTATCTTAAGTAAATATTTCCCCAAGAATGTTGTCAGCTCTCTAGTCTGATGCCATTAATTGATTTCCATTAAATCAGAGGACTGCTTGTGTTCCAGCTAAAACACTGCCTGCAGATTAGCCCCTCAAACCCCTATCGTTACTAATGAAACATAACGTGGATCAGCTTAGCACCTCTTCCAGCTGGTACAACTTGTGCAGCCACATAGGTCTTGCAGTAAAGATGGAGAAAAACAGTGTAGGGTGTTTCCTGCTGGTTAATTAGTGTCTCCAAGTAAATTCAGCCAGAAGTGCAGAGTTTCAACTGGTGATGGAAAAATGGGAAAGGACAGATGTCAGTGGTTCGATCATACTCCAAAGCACTGAAAGGCCGTATCTCGACTGCCGATTCAAGTTAAATATCACGTCACTGCTCTCTGCATGCTGGGCTATGTGGCCAAGTTAGTGCCAGTCATACAGATGCAGGGTCCCGGCATCTATGTTTGTCAAGAAAAAGGTGTGTTGGGTATAAAATGAAGGCCCAGGGTAGCAGCCTGTGTCATCAGCATCGCCTTTGCACAGGTCAGGAGAGCGCGCTTCAAAACCAAGCTCCCCGCTTGTGTGAAGAGGGCACATTGCAGGATTTGCATGCGCTCTTCTGCGCAGCTTGCTGGACTGTCATGGATCTTTTTCTGTGTCCATGACTCGCCGGCCCCTCCTCTGGCTCTGAGCATTTGAAGCTGAGCTCTTTGGCCAAACAGTCCTTGCTGAAATGTCAACACACTACCGGGACGCTGGCTCGCAGGATTCATCATGGTTTCCAGGCAGCGCGTGGCTTTGTTTCTCTGCTTTCTGCTACTGATTCCTCTTTCTCTGGATGCAGGTATGTCGTAGGATATGGCTGTAATTATGTTTACTGGCAACGGACCTCTCTCCTGTTACTCAGACATAATTTTCATTGCAAGTTTTAAGCACTGTTGCATGTTTGTCCTGCCTCTGCTTGTGCCTGCGAGTTATTCTAAGGCTCTTGTTTGCTTTCAGTGATGGCATCCACACGCTTATTTTGCCAACTAAAGGAAAGGACCTCTAGACTGCTAAGTGAATCTATTATCTCACTGCACAGACAGCAGGGAAACCATCAGCTGTCTGCCCACTACGTGAAAAAAGGAACTTGGATTTATTGTTATCTCATATTGAACTGTGGTATTTTTCAAAGCAAAGAATCAATAGTCTGTCATTCAGCTGATGAGAAATTAAAGAGGTGAGGATCCGCCCTGTTTCGGCAGCAGTAGAAGGCAGTGAGGTGGTAGCTCTTCGGTGGCTCCAGTACGTGTCTGAAAATCGGCTCCCAAATTAATAAAGCAGACCCGGTGCTTTCAGATTCCCAATTAGGCATTGACTGGGTCTCCCACACTGCAGTGAACAAAGCTGGACAAATACATAGCAAAATCAAAAGCGTTCCAATGTAAATAAGTGGAAAAACGCCGAAATAAAAGCGGGAGGATGTCCCCAGCCATGTGCCCAGGCACGCTCCTCTGTCGGAGCCTGTGCCTGTGCACTGATACACGTGTCATGTACCTGCAGTGGAAGGTTAATTAAAAGCCTTTGAAGAAAGCCATATTAAATGCATACAGCCTGACTTTGAAATCACACAGAAAGACCCAGCTGAGATTCCTACAACGGGCAAATGTTTATGAAGCAACCTGGGATAAACTCAATGCACGCCACACAATATTTTATTCCTTCAAATAACTTTGAAATATAGGGAAAATTCCTACTATTTTGCATGTAATTCAGCAAATGTTCTGATTACACAAATGTTTAGAGACACCTCACCAGACTGGAATAAACCCTCCCAGGATTTATGTTTGTGTGTATGTCGGTGAGGACCCACATGAGCCTTGTCCTTCAGCAACCACCTCAGGGCCCTTCCAGCAGGTAGGAGGTAACTCCCGCTCTCTCAGGGGTCATGTAGTGGAGAATGTCCTGTGGGAAAGGCAGGTGATACACATCAGCTTCAATCCCCAAATCTACCCACAATCCCAGGTGAAATAGTTAAAAGCGCTGAAATGTAAATTGTTGTCATGAAGCTCCTGAATCCCCTACTGACATGGAGGAGGAAAAAAATGCAAAATTAATTATTTCAAGACTTGTTCTGTGTAGTACATGGAGCAAAAGTATACCGCAGCACTGGGACTTCTTGTTCATTATCCTGAATTATACCGGGAGGGCATAGTTGTGTGATGTGCTTGTATCCTGAAGCTGAGGAGCAGATCAGCGTGGTGACAATGCTGTCAACTCTTTCAGTGAATACTTCTGTCAGTTGGAAGTTGGTGTAGCTCTACGCTGTGAGCTCTGCTCACGTCTGCTATTGAACCTGTGTACCCAGTGTCTTTCCAAAGCACGGCAGAGACGCACAGGGGGAAGACCCACGTGGCTGTGGTCTATGGTGCTGGCAGCAGCTAGGAGCCATCCGCAATGCAAACAGCATTGTCTAGCCTTCCTATGTACCTTAATGTAGCCTTTTTACAGAAGAAAACTAAAGATAAATATATTGAAGCGGTGGTTCTAAAATTGTGGTCTACCAGTGGCAGGGGAAGTCCCTTCTGCAGGGCCAAAGAGTGAAGGGGTGTGAGATAACACGGGTGAGGAATGGAGCACTGGGGAGTTAGTTAGGGGTGGCTGTGGTCCACCTGTCACCAGTGACTTACTGTAGCGAGTACAGGAAAATCGGGTGTCACCATGTACGTCAGCGCTAGATAAAGCAACACATGCTTTTCAGCTGCTAGAATCGAAAGAAACTCTGCTGTGCCTGTTGAGACTTACTATACGATGTGCAATGGTACCTTAGGAATCACTGACACGCAACGCTGGTGTAGCATGCCATCTTCTCTTAAGCTCTGGGCTCTGTAAAATTCACGTGCTGCCATTTTACCTGGGAGGCAGGCCAGAGAAAGGAGGCTCTTTCACATTTGCCCATTTCTTTTCTAAAGCATCTCAGAAAAACCCTGGGAAGCAGGAAAGCTTTCAGGGGAAATCGTCCCCCTGTCCTCCCTGTCTGGAGAGCGCAGTTGTGCGACAAACAGAACATGCCGCTGTTTTTCAGTCTTTCTAAAGCAGGAAGAGGCAAGCAGCGTTCTGCAACGGCAAAGACGGGCCAACAGCTTCTTCGAAGAGATAAAACTGGGGTCACTAGAGCGAGAATGCATGGAAGAAAAGTGTTCCTTTGAGGAAGCAAGAGAGATTTACCACGATGATGAAAGGACAGTAAGTAATGCGGGGCTGGGTGAGCACTCGCTGTCAGATGGACTCCCCCTACTCAAGGGTGTGCTTTGACACTTTAAACCATGAGAGCAAAAAAAAGCACTTTGTGTCCTGCTGCTTGCGTCTTTCTCTTATATTTATAGGGGGACGTGCAGCAGGAGTGAGTTGCAGGAGGGCATACTGCATGGGCCAGCCCAGGCAGTACTGATCTGGGGGATGGTGGGAAAGTGGATGCTCTCTAAGTCGTCTTCCCAGCCCCCTAGTAATTCCTGGCCTGACAATACCTTAAATTATCGTATTGTGCAACATCTCTTTCAGTCAATCCCACCTCAACTATATGGAGGTTATTGATGAATAACCTATTTGTGTGTGTTACACGGTGCCCTCCTCTATTGGTATATAAAAATAATGTAGAATGTAGGACATAATTTAGAATATTTTATGGATATCAACTTTTATAAATTACAAAGGCAAAGGGGCATCACTGTGGCTTCCTGTAACCCCTCTTGTACTACAAGGGCTGTAGGACTTAACCTGAGTTAATTTTTCTTTAATTAAATCTCGCATCTTTTTCTTCCAGAAAGAGTTCTGGCACATCTATTCCGGTACGATCGTTCGGGATGTTCTAGCAGCTGCGAAAACGCTCCCACTGCTGCAGCTCTTCGCGTGAGCCGGACTGACACTGAATGTTTTTACAGACCCTAACCAGTGTGACTCCAACCCCTGTCAGAACGGCGGGAGTTGTGACGACCAGTTTCAGGATTACGTGTGCCGCTGTCCCGTCGAATATGAAGGCAAAAGCTGTGAAAAAGGTCAGCTCTTGCATAGCTTAACAAAATAAAGATGTCATTATTAATTCAAATGCAAGGCATTGAGATAAACAGTAGCAATTATTATCATTCTGCATCATTTTAGCAGTGACAGCTACTGTTCACACTGCCTGCAGTATCGTGTGATGGATCTAACCAGCTGGCAGTCAGGCACTGCAAGGCACCAAGATAATTATTACCCTATGATGATTTTGTAAAAAAAAATTTTTTTAAAATTGCCTTTTTTGCCCGGTCTGAGAGAAACAGAGGAGGGTTTTTTCCTACCCAAGTGCTGAAGTTACTTTGATGTAGAAGCTCGGTGCAGTATGTGAACGAGAACTACGCTGCATGTTCCAAAGCCCGAGGGGACAGGTCCAGCGGTTAATGAAGTCTTTCCATTGATTTCAGTGGGCACTGCACGCTGAGTGTTACACTTGTACCCTCAGAACATGCTGAGCACAAACAAGGACTAGGCACTCGTCAAGTCTCACCAGGCAGTCTCAATGGTCATCCCAGAGCATCCTTCTGCCAAATGGCAAAATACAAAATAGTTACAACTTTTCAGTCGTGTATTATGGTGGTTACCACACAGTTACACCACCTCCAGACAGCTCAGATACTGTATAAATGCAGAGTAATTTAGTTCAGTTCTTAGGCATAGACTTTTCCTCTCTAATCCCTGGAGATCCAGGTCTGCCTCGCTTTTGCCAAATGGAAGGTGTTTTTCATGCAGTCACTGTACGTAAGTCAGAGAAATCTGCTTTGCTGCCTTGCTTCCCTGTCAACATTTCAAGTTGCAATTGACTCATGGTAAGCACCAAAATCCACATTTGGAAACATAAATACTCTTTCTCTGACTTTAGCCATGGCTGACAAACTGAAGTGCATTTACGACAACGGCGGCTGTGAACAGTACTGTACTGATGAGCAGTCCGAGAAACGAGTGTGCTTCTGTGCGGACGATTACATTTTAGCGAGTGATGGCGTGTCCTGCATTCCCCAAGGTAAGATACTACTAGCCCGGTGCTAAGTCTAAGCCAGCCCTGGAAGAAAAGTTTTCACGTACACATCAGGAGGTGCAAGGTATGACCCTTAGCCACCAGCTCCCCACCTCTTCTTCAAGGGCAGAGTCCAGAGCAGTAGGTTTGGGCTTCTGGTGGAAGTTAGACACCCCAGAAGAGCCGCTGGGGAAGTGTGCACACCGAGCAGGGAGCCCTTTGGACCCCTCCTTCCTGGCCCCAGAGGTAAAATATTTTGGGAAAATATTTTTGGGGCAGTATTGTTTTACTGTTGGATCTCCAATCTGAATTTGTGACCATGGATTTTATTACCATATTTATTTCAGCACAGGAGTCAAGAGAGGAAGAGACCTATTAAAACCAGAGAAAATCAGTTATTCTTCTTTTTTTTCCTCTTTTTTTTTTTTTACCTATACAGTAGGACCAATACACTTTTGATGTTCCTCTAGCCGCTACGGCTAGATATTTCTCTTACTCATCTAACACGGTAAATTTCAACCGGGACTAGGATAGCACAAGTTAATTATTTTTCCAACACATAAGCTGGCACCTGACTCCATTGCAGATGCCTACTTCAATTACTTTATTAGAGGGGAAAAAGAGACCCCTGGGGATATGAAAATAATGGACAGAGCTGCAGGGAGCATGCGAAGTAATTCTGAGGGGTAATGCCCCCCTACACACACCTCAATGGAGCACTCATGCAGAGAACTGATAATGACAGCCTAGCTCTCAACAACAGCAATTTCATTAGAAAACAATGTCTAGTAATGCGCTTAGCCCTTATTAGCAGATTCTGCAATATCACGTGATGGGGAAGCTGCTTTTGTTAAAAGCTGAGAACAACGAATTCAATATCCCCCACAGGCTTTTCAGCCTGTCTTCCCCTGCGAGGAAGACGTATTTGTTGCTGCTTGCTTCTTGGGGACCAAAATACCCGTAGCACTGACCGTGTGTTGCGAGGAGACAAAACCGTGTAACTGCCAGACTGCCAGTCCCTTCACCGTCCTTCTGGCATCTCTCACAATGTCCCTTTCAAACACCCAAACTTGCGTTGCCCCGCATACAGCGTTAGAGGGTATGGGTTTGTGTTACGTCTATGCTGAACTTCCACCAGCTGCCACCACCGAGCCAGTCCCGTTTCTCCATACCTTGCCTGTTCCTGTAACAGCTTGATGCTGTCTTTGCGTCAGGTGAAGTAATCAGCACGTTCAGGCTATTACAGATCCGCGGGGATGTCGGATTCAGCTCAGCGCAGACTATAGGGCCCTGGCTCCCAAACTGACAGAGGGTGAGCACTCGTCCTCACAGTGTTATCGCAGAGTGACTGCTGGATGTAAGGAACGGTGTGTTTGGTTACAGCACAGCCACACGGCACACAAAAAAACCCAAAGGTAGACCTCCTTCTTCTTGAAGAGAAAACTCTGTTGGGTGAAGGATGTACTGAAAACACCAAGGCTTCCTCTGCACTGCAGCTCAGTCGCAGGTTCAGTCCTCAAGATTTTATTCTCATATTGCCAATCTTCACATGCTTGCTCAGGCTAAAAACAGACCTTAGACTGAGATGTGCACTCCGGAAGAATCAAGGATGCTCTGGACCCAAGCAAACTAGGCACAGTCTGCCGGGAGGCATACCAGAAGACATCGTGTCTGCTCTTAGGAGATCTTCGGGTCCACCCAAACAAGGGATAGCAAGCTGCACGTCCCACGCTTAAGCCTGTGTCTCACCCTGCCGTGGACGCTGTGCACTTAGTATAACTGAGTTAAAGTCAACAGGGTTGCTGAAAATATGTAGACTACAAAGCTTGACAGAGTCACTTCTGCTCTCCAGCCTGCAGCCTACCTCATTGTGTTGACATGTATCTTAAGCAGGTATATTGTTTGCAAACTCCTGTGGTAGGTGAATATATGTCAATGATACTGTATGGGCCTGCACTCTATTTGTAAAAGCATTTCTGGCTGTTTCCGAACAAAAAGACTACTTACCTGCTGAGCTGCTTTAAATTACTTTTGAGAACCCATGCTCCCAGACTAGAAACCAGTTTTTCAGCTAACATAACTTCACTAAAGACCTTACACATTTTGCTGTGAATTCAGTGCAATAAAATCACACTTGCTGCCCTTTGGGGTTTTTTTTTCTTTTTTTTTTCAGTGAAATACCCATGTGGAAAAATACCAGTACTGGCAAAAAAAAATGCAACTACACAGGGGAGAATAGTAGGTGGTTTAATCTGTCCTCCAGGTGAATGTCCATGGCAAGTGAGTCTTCAGAAATCTTTCATTGCCTTTTTTTTTTCCTTATGAAACCACTATCTTAAATTCATTGTTTTAAATGTTATGTTAAAAATCCATAAAAAGTGCCAGGTCTGGACAACCAGATTCCTTCTTCATCCGTAGCCAGCAGATCCACCTGTTTCAAGCATGCATCTTAGCCTTGTTCTGCAGTGCCTGCTTTCATAGGAGCGGAGTGATAATACAACCTCTATCTCCTGACCCCTTAGTCCTTAACCTTGCTGCCAGCAAGAAGTTTAGCTGCAGCTTGCAAGGATATGCTCTTGGCCATAACAGGCAGGGTCCATACTACAAGATGGAGAAAATGTCAATGGAAAGACTCCCCCCTCCTCAACTCTCCAGACAATCAGCATCATATTCTCCAAGGCAGTTGCATAAAGTGACAGAAAGAAGCAATATAAAACCTGACTACTGAGATTCAGGTCAAGTGCACATTTGATGTAAGACATAAATTTGTTTTATCCTGACAGGCCCTTATAATACAGAATCAGAAAGAAACGTGTGGCGGTACCCTGCTTTCCCCAGAGTGGGTGGTCACTGCAGCTCACTGTTTGGAGCATACTCATCCTAAACAGCTTCGGGTGAGACTGGGTACGTATCTTTCCCTGCTGATGTTATCAAGCTGTGGTTGTGGTGGCAGCTTCTCATCCTGACAAACCGGAGTAAAACACAAAATGTGCAGGCTTTGGTAGTATAAGGGAATTGTCCTTAAGAGGTGTCAGACTAGAAACCCCCTATTGCCTCAAACTTCTGAGGAATCAAGGAGCTGCCTGGCATGACCTGCAATTAATAACTTTTCCAGGTGAACACGCAATAAATTACAACGAGAAAACTGAGCAAGAAAGTGGAGTTGCCAGGATAATCATTCATGAAGAATACACGAATGGACAAGTCAATAATGATATTGCCCTCCTGAGCCTGGAGACACCTGTGAATCTCACCGATTACGTGGTGCCGATATGTTTGCCTGAAAAACGGTTTGCAGTGCATGAACTGTCCTCCATCAAGTTCTCCACAGTGAGCGGGTGGGGACGCCTACTAGATGGAGGTGCCACCTCTTCTGTTCTGATGAGAGTTGATTTGCCACGTGTAAAGACACAAGAATGTGAAAAGGAGACCGATTTAAATATTACAGAGAATATGTTCTGCGCAGGAGACCTGACCGGCGTTAAAGACTCCTGCAAGGGAGACAGTGGTGGACCTCATGCTACGAAGTACAAGAACACTTGGTTTCTGACCGGGATTGTCAGCTGGGGAAAGGGCTGTGCTGTTAAAGGCAGCTATGGGGTTTACACAAGGGTATCCAAATACATCGACTGGTTGAAGAAAAACATGGATTAATGATGTTGAACCAGAGCATTTCCAGGTCGTGTTGTTGCCCCTCAATCCCTCTGTGCCATTTTCCTATTGAAGCATTCCTTCATTGTCTTAGATATGTGATACATGTGATACCCACACCACTATTAATGATTTGAAACAAGCCTAATGCCTACTTGAATATATAAAATAACTTCCCTATCAGTACTGTTTGTAAACTTGCGTGTCTTGTCAAGTGGGCACAGAACGGCCATAACGACTCGGACTCAGGGTCCCTCTCGTTCTGCATCCATTTTCTGCTAAGGGACAGAGCTAGATGCTGAGATAAAGACTGTCAGCAACACATCAAGCATACCACGATCCTTCCTCCGGCTACCCTCTCAACTTCTGGTAATCAGTGATGTACAGACTTCCTGAGACAGAAGTTGCATTAGGTTGAATAGTCATGAATGAACCTGTTGTCCACAAATGTGTGCAATCTCTTTTGAACACATTTATGCTTCTGGCTTTCACAACTTCCTATGCTGTAACGTAATGATGCAATAGCAGAAGAAATAGAAAAAGTGTTTCTTTTAGCTTATGTTAAAATAGCTTTCTTCAACAGCTGCAGTGGCAACAGGTAGATTTGAGGGGGGGGGAATGACTGTAGAGTCTCCAGTACAAGAAAGCTGGGAAAAGGTCAATTCCACATTTACAGGTCTGCTACGAAAACTTGATTTTAGTCTTCCTGCACCAAGCATTATTGCAGTAAGGCTATTAAGTGTAATATTTAATCCTATATTTATGAGCGGTGAAGAATACCACTGATTTAATCTTACCTTTGCCTTGGTATTATGCTCATCGACACAGAAGAAGGCAAATGAAACGGAATGTTTGTTTAATTTGCTGTCCAGTGTAATCTAAATTGTACTCTCTGTCCTGAGATCTAAAACCAGACACTTACAATTGACCATACTCTATTATTAGGGGAAAACATTGACCTTATATAGTACATATACCATGCAATACTGAACAACCTATAACCTGCTTTCTGACATAGAAGAATGGTATACTATTCATTTAAGTAGTGAACTGAATTGGGAAAAGCAGCAAATTCCAGAGACCTGAGGAACAAGAGCTCTTACAGTAGGAAAACATACCCCAGAGGTTCTCATTACTCCTAAAAGGAAAGCATGTATGCCAGCAGAATATATGCCCAGGGCGGAAGGTGACCAGGAGCAGCGACCAGCAAATAAAACCTCGTTTCCATTGAGATGAGGCACTCAGCATTGCAAAATCATCCCTCCAGACCCCTCAAGCTAGAATAGTTTTGGGTTTTCCATGCTCCGATAGGACGATTTCTTCTTTGTAACGTTCCAGTGTAAATACTGACATTTATGAACAAATCATCATCTTCCAGAAAAAGCGTAAAATGCTTAAAGAAAACAACCAGTACTAATGGCTGGACAGAGTGACTTTTTCAAAACAAAGATGGGGTTTAGGTATATTTTTAACACAACAGCCTGTTTAAACAAGGCAAGAAGATGAAGGAGACCTGACGGCGGGCTCTGGAAGCACCAAAGACGTGGTCTCCACAGCGCACAGAGACCTCACCGGGCACAACCGAGAGAAACCCCCAAAAAAGAGGAGATGGAGGCCAGCTCCGGGCAAGCGCCAGGCCAAGGTCACCGGGCCCTGGGTGTCAAAAGCAGGCAGGCAGCAGGTTACGGTGTTGGGATGTGAGAAAGGCGGGTGGGAGCTGCCAAGGGCGGCGGGTGTGGGGGCGCGAGCCCGGCTTTGCCCCTGCTCGGCCTCACGCCTGCCAACGCCGGGCCGGGGCGACGCCAGCCTCGGCCAGCGCTTGCTTATTAACGTGACGATTCACCTCCCCTCCCCCGCAAATAACAGGTACAATTTAAAAAGCCGTCTTCCTTGGGTTTT
>NW_008825016.1:4911827-4916854 GCF_000699105.1 Pygoscelis adeliae | reverse complement strand
GGCAGCGGGCACCCCAGGGCTCGCCTTCCCCGGGGGGCTCGGTTTCCAAGCCGGCAGAGGGCTTGTCTGCACCTGTGCCACCCCCCGCACCCCGCCGAAAGACGGGCGAGCTCTGCCTCGGGGGCAGGGAGCTGCCAGGGGGGCACCTTGGGGTGCTTGAGCCCCAGGGTGCCGTGTCCCGCTGCGGTCTCGTGTGGCCTTTCCCAGGCTGCTGTGCCTTCCTGTTCCCGCCTATAAAAAATGGGATTGCTGGCCCTCCCCGTTGTTCGCGCCGGGAGGACAACAGCCCTGGCAGCCTGAGCTGCTCATGTCTGTGAGGGGAAGCCTGACCAAGGCTTGGTTGGGTGCACTTGGCCGTGGAGGGGCTGGGGCGCAGCGGGGGAGCGTGTCCTGCCACCCTCTGTTTGTGCCGCTAGGGTCAACACCAAAGTCCAGAGCAGCATCAGCAAGTGGCTTTTCAAAAGTAGTTAACTCTTCCTTCAGTGAGTCAGCCTGCTTAGGCTTTAAAATGAGGTCCTCTGCACGTTTCTGGAACGTCTTACTTCAGTTGACCAATGCCTGTTGCTCCTTGATGTCTCCGAAGAAGGAAGCATGATGGAAAGCTTGGGAAAGAGAACGACCAGCCTCAGAAGCTAATCGGCTAGGTCAAGTTTACAAAAACATCCTCTTACGCAGGTGACGTGGAGGCCAAGGAATATAGAGGCGATAACCCCACCGGATGCGTCCTGTTACTTTCCTGTCACTGCAGAGAGGGATTTAAGGGCAAATAAGATAGTGGGTGAATGAACTAACAGTTGCTGAGCTAGAAGTTACAAGCACTTTCTGTAAGCCTTCCTTGCGAGGAGCCTTTCAGAATAAGCAGGGCTCCAAAGTGCTTGTGTGCTCTATGGGGTCGATTAATACAAATAGCACTGGCAGAATTTGGCTCCTTGTTGCTGATGCACCAATTTCAGTGAAAGCAGAGTAAGTCCCCACTGTGTTTGCTTAGAGGATATTAGGGTATATGATTACTATCAGCTAGTTTACTTATTGCTTAATTGAGCTGCATGAAGAATGCTCCAGAAGGTACGTGCAAGCTGCCCACTGAGCGTGAGCCATTGGCCTTGAAGTCCCATCTGCAGCACTGTCTTCCACACACCAGTCCGTGGCTGGAAAGTATTTTTTCTCTTTAAATTCCAGGTGTTCAGAACTTAATTAAATGCCAGCTTCCAGACTCTGCAAACTTTCCTAGAGTGTATGCTTTTTACAGGGTAATTGGCAATTTATTTACTCCAGTGTTGTTTCTGTTTTTCCTATCTGGTAATGTGTGCGCAAGTCACTGGAGAGCAACACTATTGTTCATGCGGCCAAGTGGTGGAGCTGAGTTTAATGCCTCTGATCCTTCAGTTTAAAGCAACAGCTACCTGCATCTTGAACTTGAAGGCAGCAGGTCTCACACTTCTGTGACACCAAGCTTTTAAAAAATACAACAACCCAGCAAACTGACCTCAGGCTGTACTTTCCTGCTAAAGCTGATGTTCATTTACTTCTGCTCTTTGTTAAATCTTAGAACACAGCTGCCTTAGCTCTACCTGCACACGTATCAGTAAGGCAGGAACATTAATTACTACAGGCAATTGGGAAGTGTTGTTAAAAGGGAAGGAAGACCCCCAGGGCAGTGCAGTGGGATTTGGGGTGGTGAAGGGCAGTAGAACTCGTACATGGGCTGGACCATGAAACAGCTTTTCCCGTCTGTCAGATACGTTACTGCATCATGAGTTCGTGTGGCATTTAGTTTCTGCACCACAAGCCCCTGGAGTAGGTGGTGGTGTTGCCTGGTTGTCAGCTTTAAAACCAAATCAAGGAATGCAGTCTCCATGACCTTCAGGGAAAGTCATTCTGATTAAGACTGGAGTCTTCAACAGGAACAACAGAAATATAAGCCCTCAGTGGCAACCTGCATGTTCTTATTTTCAAGACTAAAAACAGTAGGAGAGAATTTTGGGCACCTGCGGTTTGTCCTGGAGTCGCTGATTCTCAGAGAGAGACTGCTCTGAGACATCCTGCGATGTATCTGTCTGTGTGAGGACTGACCTCACAGGTGATGTTGCTTACGGGTAGAGTGGCGAGAGGATCAGTTTTGGTTGTGTTTCCACTTCACTTATTTCTAATGACTCTTTACCACCACCACATGTTACCTGCCACCTGTATCATTTTCTCTGTTGTCTAGTATTCATCAAGAAAGAAAATGCCGACAAGTTCTTGGAAAGAACAAAACGTGCTAACTCTTTTTTGGAGGAATTGAAGAAAGGGAATATTGAAAGAGAATGCAATGAGGAGCGCTGCTCAAAAGAAGAAGCAAGAGAAGCCTTTGAAGACCAGGAGAAAACGGTAAGGATGAACTAATATGAAATGTAGATCTGTATATTTCATGTCTACAAAACAGTATTAAGGTCTTTTGAGCTGGGCATCAGAAATTACAAGTTGCTCCTGACCATTTAACACAAAGAATAAATAGCAGTTTTCACTGTGGTTGGAATTGCTAAGGCATAAACATACAATAACAGTCTTAATTTAGCTCTTGCAGGGCCAGCCCATGTTAAAGCCTCCATTCTTTTACCTGTTCTGATCTGTTTGGTTGCTATTGTGAGGTATTTGACCTTTAAATGACTTGATACTACCCGTGTTAGAAATATGTTCACCCTATCTGGGTGGCGTAGCTGAGTGTCGTGACTGTGTTCAAGAGTTCTTAGGTGGAGAGTCCCCGGGAAGTTTGAGAAGGCAAATGCTGACATGGAACTTCATGGGAGAATTTTGTCAAACTTACCTCAAGCAGCTTTGCAGTGCTTATCATTTTGTGGCTCTCTTTTTCACTATCTGAATTGACAGAATGTATACTGTGGACAGTTCTTACATGCCTTAATGTTAAATTGCTCACATGGGATGAAGTTTGTATGTGTGACTCTTGTGTCACCTTCCCTACCCTGATGGCTGCGTAACTTTAGGCAGAAATGCGATGTTCCCAAGCTCAAGGGACAGTTAAAGAGATGGGGCAACTATGGGGACTGGGGTCAGTAGAAAAGGTGATGTTTGAAGACTTGAAGTGACTTGGTGGTGGAGGGGAGTTGGGAACATCGGCTGTAGCTATGTGGCTGTTAAGAACAGCCCTGAAACTGGAGTTAAGGCCAGATTCATTTCACTTTAGCATTACTTGATGACCAGAATGTTCTTGGACTGGCCCTGAGGTGACCTGGGTGAGGAGCCCTGGGTGTCAGGGTACTTAAGAGCATAAAGGTTGGCTGATCTATAGCAGAACCAGCACAGCCTGTTCTGCCTGGTGACCAGATGTCATTGAAAAGGACTGTCTTGGACAGACAGCATACCTGGAGTCCTCAGTGCAGAGGGAAAGAAGAACACAAATCGGACAAAATGGTTTTAAATCTTAGGATTTCTGAGGTCCTGATTGATGGGGGCATGGGGGGGGATGGACACTGAGAATTTGGCATTACAGGAATGTAAGTAAATTCAGTCAAAACTGATGGAAAGATACAGTTTTGCAAGAAATCAAGTGCCTTATGCTGAGTGAGTCACATTAGGAAATCTCTAAGGAGTTCTAGATATTTCTGAAAAATGCAGGAGACTTGTTTTTGTAGAGCTGGGCACTATAGATGGATCATATGGTTTTAATTTATTAAATGGTAATAGCAGGCTGCAAGGAACTGTATGTGCCTGTAACTTACATATTTGTTTTAGCAAATGTTAGCTGCAGTTATCCACTGTATGAAAGCGCTAATATTCTTATGAAGAATTCAGTAATTCTCATCTAACTCTCTTTGTCTCCTTTTATTCCCTTTTTCCCACACCAACCTGCAGGAGGAATTCTGGAACGTCTATGTAGGTAAGAAACACTCTGCGTTTGGTTAGAGAACTAAGCTTCCTTATTGCAAGGTTAAAAAGGATGCACCTCTTAAGTAACCACTTCCTGCTCCCTTGCTTCCTCTCTTTCCACTGTGGGACACCCTCACTTCGTGTTTCCTTTGAAGAAGGAATCTGATTTACTGCCTTGCTGTTGCTTGAAGCCAGTCACTTCATTCGAAGGCAAGGTTCAGCTGCCTCCAACTGCTGGGATGATCTTTTTCCTCTCAAAAAAAGAATAGTGGCCCTTTGCACGCAAAGGACAGTGAGAAGCAGAACCTGGGCGTGTGACTCTGCCAGTCAGTTGTCTTCCGGAGGGGCAGCCCTGGATGGGGGCGTTCAAGATGCAAAGGGTCATAGATGAGGGTGGCGCTTAAATGCCGTAGCCAACACAAAGTTATTAAACTGTATCGCAGAGTTGCTTGCCAGTTTCATGTTGCCTTCCATGCCGGAGTGTTGTTGATTCCTGTATTATAGAGCATTTTGTGGGATGTGTTTTCTGCAGAACTGTTTGGCATTCAAGGAAGACATGCCAGTAGATTAGCAGATACTACCCATCAGTCTTTTCTGTTTTTTTCTAAAGGTCTGAGTTGAATTTATTAGGGTTCTAGTGTTCGTAATAACTATGCAGGGACAGATTTTTAATGTATTAGTGTCTGGTAACGTGTTCTCCTGAAAGTGTGTGTCCAGCTTGCGTGTTAGGAGGAGTACCTCAAAAATGTTGACCAAAGACAGCTCAGCTTTGTCTGTTGGAGTCTGCAGAAAACTGAAGACAGTTGTCACAAAGAAGATGCAGACTTTCACAATCCTCTAAGTGGGGGATGAACTCTGCAACCTACAGGCTGAAATTTCAAGCAAAGCCTGCGTCAGTGTTGCAGCGAACAGGAGTGGAAAATTTCAAACCATTTTCTCATGAGAATACAAGCAACAGAACATCAGTGCCAGTGCTTGTAGCGGAAATGCCAATTTCATACATTTTAAACCACGGTCCACGAATGCTTTGTCAGTGCTCAGAAGTATTGAAAACCACAGCTACCCTCAGCCAAGTTACTAGAACAACTCATTCTTGCTTCCTTTTTTAGTAGGGGATTCTGCAATGCTTTTGTGCAATATTGATATAAAACTCATTACCA
>NW_008825016.1:4896194-4911766 GCF_000699105.1 Pygoscelis adeliae | reverse complement strand
TTTCTAACATTAGGATGCTGCTTAGCTAAGACCACTACAGCTGGAGTGCTCTGGCACTGCAGAGGAGGCAGAAACCAGGGGCTGTGCTGCAGGCCTCGAGTCTGTCTTTCTTTTGGTAAACGGTGGTCTCGCCTTCCCTCTGTTGAGGATGGACATCAGTCTTCAATGCCTCTGTGGTGGACCACACAGACGCAGCATTTGGAGTGCTGTTGGTTTTGGCCAGTGCAGGTACAGAAGGGATTTTGAGGTGTGGGGGCAGTACACAAAGCCCAGCAGATGTTCGCTGTGACAGGCAAAGCTGCAGCAGATGAGGTCACAGGCCAGAGCCGCCATGCAGGTGGCAAGCTGGATCCTTAGGATGAGCAGCTTCTTGCATCTTGTCTCCTCTGTGGGCATTGCCGTTCTTCCAGCTGCTCCAAACAGCCAGAACAGGTGGTAAAACACAGAAATTTGAATAGCGTGTACCTAAAGCAACGAATTATTATTAAGCAAGTGCCACTTCTCCAGATATCCTGCTCTTTTTACAAAACGATGCAGAAGAGCCCAGCGAGGTCACATGATGGGGGAATGCGTTTGTTACAGCAGGTCACTAGATGGGAGAGACTGTGGCAGCGAGCATCAGTGCAGGAGTGAGATACCTTTGTGGGGGTGGGAGAAAGGGCTGCTATGTGGAACACGTCTCCAAACGCGGTGCAGCCTCGCTGTCCTACGTGTAGCTAAGTTTGTGAGATACGCGTGGCTGCGGCCCTGGAGTCAGGTCAGCCAGTTGTGCCCAGGTCACGGAAAGGAAGAAGGGCTGCAGAACTACCTTTCAAATGTGGGAGATCCCAGCGTAGACGTGGGGAGCATGAGGTAAGAGCTAATTTTCTGAAGCTCAAGCTCATACCTCAGTGAATACAATGGGAAAATTTTGGTACTGTAAGCAGCTCAAAACAGGAATTTGGCCCACGCACACGGATTTAGCAGGGCTTTTAAAGCATTTTTTGTTTGGTTTTTTAGTCTTCTGATAAATATGCTGGTGTCTGTTTCTTTAAATGAACAGCACTGCAGGCAAAAGACATGCACAAGGGATGAGGTGACCTTTAAGGAAATAAAAGTTGAGTTGTCATTATTATGCAGAAATTGTAAGGAAATGCAAGAGGCCAAAAGGTTAGTATCTTCAGACAGCAGTCGCAACATGAAAATGTCTCGTCTGCTTTTACAGCCTTCACTGTAAATGATGTATATACTCTGACCATGAAGTATTACTTTATCTTCCTACAAAAAAAGGCTTGCGTTTGCGCTGTCATACAGTAGCCAACAAAAACAGATTGCAAAACTGAGGATATAGATGAGAATAATTGCTGATACGGAATTTTTATACTCCTTGTTCCATTTAGAATGTGCCAACTCACAGGACATAAGTTTTAAAAGGAAAGATAAAAGATTGCTTATTAAACTAACACCCCTTCAGAGTTCACTGAAAATGCTTGCGCTTTTACAATCATTGTTTTTTGGTTTGTTTTTGTAGATGGGAACCAGTGCAGCTCAAATCCTTGTCACTATGGTGGACATTGTAAAGATGGAATCGGTTCCTACACTTGCTCGTGCTTGGATGGTTATCAAGGCAAGAACTGTGAATTTGGTAGGTTTCTGCTTTAGAGAACTGTGGCAGTGAATTTCCCAGGGAGCTGAAACATAGAGAGTTAACTCTTTCTTAACAAGCATTATTTGCCTCTTGGAAAAAAGCATAGAATAGGGTGTCAGTCAACAATGAGTTGGAAGACAGTGCCAGAAACACAAAGCCCTGGTGGCTCTACAGATGGGTAGTGCTAGAATCACAGAACCGTAGAATTGTTTGGGTTGGAAGGGACCTTCAAAGATCATCTGGTCCAACCCCCCTGCAACGTTCAACTAGATCAGGTTGCTCAGAGCCCTGTCCAACCATGAATGCTCCAAAGTTACACTTACTCCAAAGAAAGCCCTCTTAATTATGATAGTGCCTCTTTACATAAGCTTGAATCCCCAAAACATGATGATAAAACTAAGAAGCATAGGATTCTTACAACTGATATCAAAGAGCCTTTACTTCAAGTACAGAAGTACAGCCTCCCTGCTCAGCTCACAGCAGCGAAGAACCAAAGAAAGCAGATTTCAGTAGACAATACACACTTTTTCAGCCTTGTAAGGAATCATTTTTTGCATATAAATCCTTCCTGAGTCTCACTTCTGTGGCATACAGCTACGACCCTAATGATGTCATTGGAGCGTGTATTGGTAGCCCAGAAGTAAGAGTAAGAGGGTGTGGAACTGAAGTTCAGACACGGGACTGAGAGGAGTGATGAGGAGTTGAGTTTTTTAAGGCAGGAGGGAGGAATCGTGCGAGGATTTACCAATATCTGGACTTCTCTGATAGTGTTTTATCCATTCTTCCACTGTCATTTTGTCTCTTCTTTTTTAAGCTCACCATGATGTGGCCACTGGGCCCACTCGGACTTGGCAAGCACGTTTCATGTGGTGGATGTGACTGCTTTGTAAGGCATAAGCTAACGTTAGCCACTCGTGTTGTTACTAAGATGTGCTTCAGGTGTTTTAGAGGTGGAGATACAGATCCTGTTTAAAGACAGTGGTTTAATTTGGTGAACTTTGAGATCTTCTGTGACGTCAGTGTTTATTCACAGTTTTTCTCCAAACTTATCTCTTTTATAGTCATACCAAAGTACTGCAAAATAAACAATGGTGATTGTGAGCAGTTTTGCAGCATCAAAAAAAGTGCACAGAAGGATGTTTTGTGTTCCTGTGCAAAAGGGTATGTCCTAGCAGAGGATGGCAAACGCTGTGTTTCATCAGGTATGAAGCCATATAATAAACTAATAGCAATGGTGGTGAGACCTGTTCCACAGTTAAAGAATGTCTTTTGAACCATCAGTATTCTACGTGACATAGATTTAACACTGAGGCCAACTGATTTGTATTTCCGAAGCCTTCCATGTGTGAAGTGATGTGATGGACTTACCAAAATCTAGCTGATTTGGAACCCTTTGCAAGGTGCCTCTCACAGAATTACCCGAGTAAACTCCGCTGTTGACAGGAGAAAAGTGATTGCAGTTATATCTCATTTACTTAAACACTTACACTCCATATAAAATAGCAACTCACCAAAACTTTTCTACTTTGGATTTCAGTTAACCTAATCAAATAGTAAGTGATGACATCAAATAATTACAATTAATGCTATTTACATTTGTACATTTTTGTTGTATTTCAACAAACCTGGGGGGAGGGATAAGGCAACCATATACTCATGATGTTGTTTTTTATATCCTTTATAACTAACAATAAATTCCTATCATGAGCCTTATTATTCCTAAAATAAAACACTTGGTTTCCTAATTAAGATGGTTTTAGTAAGAGCAAGTACATGAATACAGCAAAGTAAACAATTGAAGATGATGTTTTAAATTTTAAATACTTTGAAAACACTGCCCGGAGACTGAACCTATGGACAAATTTTAGGACTACAAAATGGCTTTCATTTTTCAAACCATCTGGTCTTCCTCCTTTATTGCATCTGCCAAGGTTTTGCTAGTGTTTTGAAAACAGGACAGCTGCATTAACTGATTTATTGTGAGATGGTGTTGTCAAGGAGTTTCCTCTTGTGCTGGTGTTTGTCCTTCTCTAATTTTAACATTCTTGTCTTTACAGTAAAGTATCCTTGTGGAAGAGTTTTTGTGAAAAGGAAAAAAAGGTCGGTTATTTTGCCCACTGATAACAGCAATGTAACTAGTGATCAAGATGGCCCTCCCACAAATGGAACAAGTTTGGAGGAGGACGTTGTTACTACCACAGAAACCCCAACCCTCCATCCTGGCAATGAAACAAGTAGCAAGGGTCCATATGTCGATACCAGGATAGTAGGTGGTGATGAGTGTCGTCTTGGTGAATGTCCATGGCAGGTAAATCTGGTGTTTGTGCTCTGCATGCAAGCAGAACGTGTTTCTGAGGGAAGTGTGCAATTGTTCATTTAACCCGGTTGCCTTCTGAATGTTACCCATGTAATACGCCATTTGTAGCTGGCGGCGGCTGAATTGCATGAACCTAGGCACTGAGATGTGCTGTTCTACAAACTGCAGCCTTAAATTTCAAAATGAAAGGCTTTGTGCAATTTTAGATGGTGCTGCTTAACCTATCACCAGAGAGGGCGTTTGAGTCATGCTGGCCTACCAGTGTCATTTTTGCAGGTTGTATTCCAGTTCTGCCTGATACCAGTCGTTTTAGGTAGCATGCCTGAGAGCATGTCAGATAAAGCATGCATTTGCTTCACAAATACGCTTTCATATCTAAGTTTTCCTCTTGAGTTTGGACTAGCCAAAATGAGTTCCTGTATTCGGGATGCTAAGGGGGGGACAAACGGGAACAGAACTTGGACAGGAATTCTTTGGAGTGGTAGGTCCAAGGGATGGGGCGATTTGGGGGCTGCATTCTTCCTGCTCGGTCAGTCAGTGTCTTGTTCCTAAAAGACGTTACTAAGCACTGCGAGTGAGGTAACATGGAAGCCAAACATCTACTTCATGTAAAGACAATTGAGACTCTGTAGCAGTACATGCCAATCTTCAGCATATGCGTGTGGGAATGCAATATTAGGAGAGACCTGCAGGGTAGTCCATGTTGCAGTAATAAGCATATATGCAGTGTGCAGAGAAATCAATTACCTGTTTATAGCTCGTTGACGTTAAACTCCTCTTCTTAATTCTGCACTTACCTTTTTTCTTTCCCAGGCTGTTCTGTTGAACGAGGCAGGGGAAGAGTTTTGTGGTGGAACTATTTTGAATGAAAATTTTATACTTACTGCCGCTCATTGCATGAACCAATCTAAAGAAATCAAAGTTGTTGTTGGTAAGTGGTTATTTATTTTACTCCTGTGATGTTTGAGCATGTGTTGCAGACTAATCCTCTGTGCTCTAAATCTTGTGTGAGATGTACTCATATTACTTCATTTGTTATGGTTTGTTACTTTTTTGTTGTTGTTTTGCTTTTCATAATTTCTTGTTACTGTGGGAATCCTGCTTTGTAATAACAGGGGCAGCTGATGTGGGAGGTGATAATGGTGCATCCCTTTCTTCTTTGCCAGCTAGTTGGAAGTGATTAAGAACAAATGTTCTAGAAGCATTGGCTAGCATTGTGTTCATTAGAGTAGTGCTTCTTCAGAAACCTTATCCTTCCTGGCACGTCTGAGGCATACAGATTTGTTTCTGCAGGAACGCTCAGGAAAGCTATGACACATTGACTAGAGGAAGAAGAAACGAACTCAAATTATGACTGCTTCACTTCTGAGGCATGATACTAGATCAACTCAACTTTATATTTGCACTGTTTTAGCCCTGACCCAGACCAGTTTCTCTTCCCTGATATAAGCCAGGCTCAAGCTCCTGTAAGAGCTTCCATCCAAAGTTGCATTAGTTTAGCTGAATCAGTTTATGCTTTTATGTAAACTGGTACAAAAATCTCCATAGACAAAAGCTTGGAACTGAAACTGATCCAGATGCTGCAATACGTTTTTACAGTTTACTTATATGGTATAAAGGCTTAGGCAAAGTGTTAGGAACAGGTATACTACTCTCCTCCTTTATCAAGGTTGTTCTTAATTTCTTACACTATCTCCGTATTAATGACCCCTTTAATAATCTTGTACAGGTGAAGTGGACAGAGAAAAGAAAGAACAATCTGAAACGATGCATACCGTGGACAAAATACTTGTTCACTCTAAATACATTGCCGAGACTTACGATAATGACATAGCCTTAATAAAGCTGAAGGAACCTGTAACGTTTTCCGAGTACGTTATCGCAGCATGCCTCCCCGAAGCAGACTTTGCTAATGAAATTCTGATGAACCAAAGATCTGGGATGGTTAGTGGCTTTGGGCGTGAATTCCAAGGTGGACGACTATCCAAAAAACTGAAAGTGCTTGAAGTCCCCTATGTTGATAGGAACACTTGCAAGCAATCCACTAACTTTGCGATAACAGAAAACATGTTCTGTGCTGGTTATGAAACAGAGCAAAAAGATGCTTGTCAAGGAGACAGTGGAGGCCCCCATGTAACCAGATACAAGGATACTTATTTTGTTACTGGAATTGTGAGCTGGGGAGAAGGATGTGCAAAGAAAGGCAAATATGGTGTCTACACCAAACTGTCCAGGTTCTTACGATGGGTAAGAGTGGTCATGAGACAAAATTTGTAGTGGTGTGGCTCTTGATCCTTCTGTTAGCTAACAAGGTGCGGTTTCTGTAATGGAAACTTTTTTCTTTTTTTTAGCCCCATCTGCTAAGCTTGTTTTGAGAGCTGATTGCTTAAAGTTATGGTGCTGCTGCTTTTTTGTTTTATTCCTGGGTTTAAGCATGTATATGCGGACTGCTGGTGTTATTTTGAATTTGTACAATGAGGGGCTTTCCCCAAACAAAATGGCTGCACAGTGGGGTCTTTTGTTTGCTGTTTTGTTAATTTTATATTGCCATTTCGGTTCCTGTCTGTTTGCCCAAGTGCCTCCACCAGAGGCTCCTGGACATAATACGAGCCTCCACTAATCATGATGAAAGTGGGAAGGACAAGACTTCATTTAATCCTCATATTGGAGCCAGCTGGCTCAGTAGGGAGTTTGTTATTACTGGAGCTGTTTAGCATGTACCTGGAGATGTATTTAGAAGATTAAGGGAGCAGGGAAGCTTGCTTGGTAAAAGCTGAGACACAAGTAAGTATTCAACATGTGATGCTAAATAACCGCCTGTTCCACAAAATTGCCTGCTTAGGTCACAGCAGCTAATTAAAATGGGGTTTTGCTTTATGTGGGTTGTACTTCACTTTAGTTTAATTTGAATACTTCTGTTCTGCTCATCAGAAAAAAAAAATGTGCACGTTCACTGTTTTCTGTATTGTATTCTGGATTGTGTATGGCTGAGGATTGGAAAGGTACTTGAATGTGTACTTGTTCTAGGTGTTTCTGTAAGGTGCAATATTGATGTACCCCAGCATTTGAAATAAAACATTCTTTCTTTTTTGTTCTTTTTTTTTTTAATTTATTTATTCCTTCCAGTCAGCTTACAAATACATGAAGACAAAATCTCATCTGAGAGTGAAAAAAGAGTGAATGTCCCTAAACAAATGTGTGACACGTTTCACCTACCTTATGTCAAGGCTGATGAGGAGGTAGAGAATGGAGGGGGTAATTAAAAGACTTTCACTGGCCTAGAGGTTCATAAATGGCAAGTTAGATGCCAAGATACTAATTTTCTTCGAAGTAGGCAAACTTAACCAGTGATTTCCCACACATAGGCTGTTCAGGTGCTATGATCTGATCTGTCCTGTAAGGTTTCCAGGCAGAAGCTCTGCACTCTGATATTTTTTGTATGTGGAATAGTGTTCCTCCCTATATTCTTCTTTAAACCTTCTCAGCTTCAGTCCTAGTTACAGAAATAATGGAAAAATCTACAATGGAAGGGACAGATGAAAGTGATCTGGTCCAACCCCATGCTTAAAGCAGGGCTAACATCAAAGAGCAGGTTGTGCAGGGTTTGGTGCAGTCAAGTTTTGAAAATCTTCAGCAGCAGAGATTTTGTTAGCCTCTGGGCAACCTGTTCCTGTGCTTTAGCACTCTCATGGCCAAAATTTCTCATGGCCAATTGGAATTTTCCTTGTTGAAACCTCTGACTGCTGCCTCATCTTCTTTCTATGGGCATCTCTGGGAAATTATTGGCCTGGTCTTCACTGTAATCCCCATTTAGGCAGCGGAAGACTGCAGTTAAATCCCCCAGCTCTCCCTGGCTACACAAACCCAGACCCCTCAGCCTGTTCTTGTACATCATGTGCTCCTGATGGCCTTTCCAAGGCTCCGCCAATCTGTTTTGCTCCCCCGTTTTGTCTAAGGTTTGTCTGAGGTACACTGAACTTTGCCAGACACCTGCTACTTATCTCTTAGGGTTTGAGCTGGTACTGGCTAGTTTCATATAGCAGGTGATGTGAGCAAACCAGGATGAAAAACTAGACATACAACTCTGCACAGCAGCAAAGTATTGCTGCAGTCAGCTGTAAATGTGGGCAGGAAGGACTGCAGGTCAGTTACCCCAGCTTGATGGTATCCACCTGTATAAACCCCCAGCAGGCTTACTTCAATGTTTGTTCAGCAACGTTTGTTCCCTGACTTCTTCTGTCCACTGGATTCCTGTTTGAATCCCTTGTCCCGCTGGTAGCCTGCCCTGTGTTCCATCAGGGTGAAACATCCCTCTTCAAAGGGACAACCTCAGGCCTAGGTGCTACCCAAAACCTATTAATGTACTTGTGCTAAAGGCATTCTTCTACTTCAGTGAAGCCTGAGGACTGAAGTGAAACTCAGAGTGGACTATATAGGGTGTTGAGGTGGCTGAGGGGAGGACCTCCCTCTGGCAATGGTGGCAGAAGCTGGGTTTTACTAGCTGGTGTGTATATATGTCCTTGTCAAGCCAAGTAGCACCTTAAGAGCAGGCACAGAGGTGGTTTAACAGATGAGCATGCAAGAGGGTGATGAAAGTCTATGTTTGTGTGCAACATGACTGTGCTTAGAAGAGAAGTGTCATTATTCCACAGAGTATGAGAGACTTGGTCCTTGGGCTTCGCAATCGGAGTTGTCTTTTACAAATCAAACTGGTTCCTAGAGAGCCTTTCATGCTGTGCCATGGCACCTATAGTGCCCAAGGCTCAAGGGCTTTATATTCATTCCTTGTTCTGTAACAGTGTCTGCCATGCTGAGAGGAAATGAGTGAAACATCTGCTTGCATCTTGGCCTCGTACCAAAGCCCATAACCAACTCTAGGGCCTAGAAGAAAAGAAAGAATTAAAGCACACTTTTTTATGTAGACGTTGTTTTGGGGTAATTTCACATAGTGAAATCTGAACAGATTGTAAAATCCAGGCAAAAGGTACAGCACACAGCTGCTGTGTAACCTCGTGGGTTTTAAAATGCCAGAACCCTTCATGGCAAGCAAACACTGCTAGTTTAGGCAAGAGCTGACATTTACCAAGGATGGTGGCAGGAAAAGCTCTAACCTACCCTCTAGTGCTCAGGCTTCCTCAGCCTTCAAGGAAAAGCCAGTCCTGAGAAGAAAGGGAAGAAAGGAAGAATGGTAAGTAAAGAGTGCAATCTCTTTGAGTCTTCAGAAAGGACTAATACGAAGAATAAAAATGTAGGACATTGCTCAGGCCTAGTCAAGATGATGTATCTGGGCAAGAAACTCTTGTGCATGAGGCATTGGGCTTTGAAAAAAAATTAGGCTTCTTTAGACTAAAATAGGGAAGGCCTGAGGAGAAACATAGCTGTAGCCTTTGTGTGTGCAAAAGGCTGCTGCAGAGATGTAGGGACTAATCTGTTCTTCATGTTGGTGGTGAAGATAAAAAGACATAGCACATCTCAGTTGCAGTGAGAAAGGTTCAGGGAGATCTCAGGGAAAATCTTCTAACTCTGTGACTAGCAAAGCCCTCTAATAGATTTTTGTCTGGAGGGCAGTGAAGTCTCCAATGTTGGTAGTCTTTGAGAGCAGGAGAGGTAGCTAGCTGTCAGGTGTGCAGCACGATGGGGGCTGCCCTAGGGAACGAAGGTGGACAAGCTGGCCTTCATTATGGTATCCTACAGCTCGGCAGGAAAACACACTTTTGCAGGTGCGGTGTCCAACTAGAAGCAATTTCCCAGAAGGATCCTTCGCTGGAGCCTTGGCCAACATGCCAAGAATAATAGAGGTAAACTTGATCCCTTGTTGGCTCAGTGAGCTGGGCTGGGTGATCCTGGAGGTCTTGCCAGCCCCTGTTTTCTGTGCTTCCAGGTGAGCAACACAAGCAAAGGGTCATTGTTATGGTCATGCATTTGTGACCTGCGCTAGCACAGTAATAACAAGCAAGGTTTTCCTTCCTCTTTACTGCTCCCTGACATAGGTGACTCACCTGACAGGGTTGTCTTCTATGGGCAGGGCCCCAGACCACAAGGCCCTGTCAACAGCTGTCCCTATGGAGTGGTGTGAGCCAGAAAAAAAAAAAATATCCATCCAGAACAAGGTGGAAATTGATGAATTTGTGAAAGTATGGTCTGGCCTGGTGCTTGTGACAGAGATGGATTCTGTGTGTCCCAGAGGCCCCATCCAGCCTGCTGCATCTGTACAGGGTACCTGCTTACCAGCTCCACTGGATTCAAAGGCTTCACCCCCCAGCATGACAATCAATTTCACCGTACCTAAAGCATTTCAAACTACAGTGATTTGGAATAACAGACACCAAAACCTTATACAATACCTTACAGGCCTAGCCCAGAAAAAAAGCCTGAATTTTCCCTCTTGTTTTTTCATGTTCTGATTAGCTCTGTACTTTACTTGCTTCCTAAGGCACTACCAGAGCTGGGAGGCAAGATCTCTGCAGTACACTTACTGAGCTCTACAAATTTGGTGCCCTGAGCTACTCCTGACTTCTGAGACGTCTTCCTGCTTCTGCCCAGCTTGTGGGAAGCACAAACCTCTAGCTCTGGTTGTTCTGTCTTCCTTGGGGCATGGGCAACAGCCAGATCAGTTACTCTAGCTCCTTGCTGCCTGGCTAGTAAAGCTCTTTTAGGGAGGCTTTGTCCATATTTCCTGAAGATGTAGAGCCACCTGCAGCAGACAGGGAGAAAGGAGATAGCAGTAGACCATGGTCCTGCAGAGGAAATCACCAAGTGGCAGTCAGGTATCTGGAGTTTTGGTAGCATAACCAAGTTTAACGACATGACCACGTGTTATTCTGCTGAGGCAGAACCTGCCTTGGTTTATGGACTCCCCTCTTCCCGAGGAGTCTGAAACGTGCAGGTGTCACAGCCTCGGAGGCAAACCCAGCTCCATGCTGCCCATGCAGGAGAGAGGGGCTTTGCCAACACGAGGCGCCTGCAAGCTATCAGGGTGGCATTGCTGCAGCACAGTGACTTTTTTCTGTTTTAACATTGCCCCGTGCTGACATTGAGCCCAGGCTTTGCTCTTAGAGGTTTTGTTTTCTCATGAGTTAATGACCTTTGCACTGTACTGTTTCTCATTTAGCAGCTCCCCCAAGTCCTGCAGAGAAACCGGTGGGAGATGCACAGTGAGCTCGGAGGGTGACAATGGCAGGTCATCACTGGAAAATGTGGCTTCTTCCCATTGTCCTCCTTTTCCTTCAGATGGTGCAGGCAGGTACAGCCTTTGCTTTAACTTGGCTTTGTGCTGCTTTGCCTAAACCACACAGGTAACTATTTGCCATTATTTGTCCTTTGTGGACCAGGGTGACATGCGTGGAAACCTGGTAGCTTTGCTTTCTCACCTGCATTGCTCCCATTTGTCTGCTGCAGTGCAATAATATCCAGGGCTTAGTCATTAGGGGAACAACATTTTGGACTGAAACTATTGTGTCAGTGTAAAATATGGGGTTAATACGTCAGTATGCAGGGCGTTCAAACTGACAGCACAAACAATGTGCTTGCTATTCTTCAAGTCCTCAAGAGATGTGATAATTAAATAATCCTTACAATCCATTCAGAAGCTATTGGGTGACAGAATGAACCCCACAAGGTTTAACGGTGTGGAGGGGAACCAGAACCCTACACTGTCGCCTACTGTGCTTGTCTAAATCTCAACACAAACATCACATCTCCACTTGAGGAAGCGTCCCACCTGTCTTTGAGTTTGGAGCCTGAGATGCTTCTCTACAGAGTACGTGTGTGAATCATACTGCAGACACGATGCATGCCTTGTTTAATTTTGCTGTAAAAGTCATTCAGTGATTACAGAGGAATGATTGGACACAACTGAACAAACACCTGAGTCACCCACATTACAAGAGCTGGGAGTAAGAGGGAGATTTTGGCATGCCAGAGACGAGGTGGGAAAGGTACTTAGTGGGACAAGGCGTGCCCTGAGAGTCTTCAGGATGCTTCAAGGAAAATTTTCTCTTACAAACATGTAGAAAGCAATTTGGAGTGCGCTAATCTACATTTGATTTTAACCAACAGACCAGAAGTGGCTGACAATACAAAGATAGACGATTACTTTAATAAAAGGAACTGTAAAATGACAGAGCTCATGAAGGAAGTAAAGAAAAAGAACAAGAGAATAAAAGTAATGTATTTTTAAATGAGAGAAAGATTTGGCTGCTCCTAAAAAAAACAAACACAAAACCCCAAAGTGTTTAAGGCACATGTCCAAACTATCCCAAGGTCAAGAAAGGACAGGAGGATTAAAGACATGACCTCCTTCATGACCTGACCTCCAGAAGGAAGTATAGAAAAATCTGGATCTGTGTAAAAGAATTGCAAACATCCTGGCATAAACCCAGAGAAGCTAAGAAGCAAATACAATAAGATAAACATGATCAAGAGCTGATCTAAGTATATGGATATTGGAAGAGAGACCAAGGAAAATGTTAGCCTGTTTCTCATGGAGAAGAAAATCTTTATTCCTTAAGGTACCAGATTACTTGTGTCCAACAAGGAGGAAAGAAACTGCCGAGTTGCACTAGTCGGGAACAAATCACATAACATCAACCTCCTCCAAGGACAGGATAACAGGCTGGGTGGCTGCAAAAGATGCAGTATATGTCAGGTGTCTCCATTAAGGGAGGCTTCTAACATCACTTTATATAATGCTTTTATTGTAACAGAAACACTGGTCTGGGTGAAACTACTGTAAGTTTGGTGCACATCTGGTTGGGAAACTGTGCTAGTCACTTGAAAGATTATATGGAGTGCAAGCCTCCACACAGGTGAGCCTGAGGACGTCTGATACTTGGTATTTTCCACAGTGACATGCAAGGCGGAAGAGAGTGTTTACTCACTGCATTTGTAGCTGATTCCAGACTGGAAGGACTACCATAAGTCAAGATGAGAGTTCAAGATGATCTTGTGAAACTGGAACAGTGGTCCAACATAAATAGGAGGCAATTCAGTAAACACAAAAACAAAATTTCACCCTCAGTCCCACTATACACAACCAAGGAAATTTGTAAAATATGTAATAAAAGCAGGAAGTCTCCATTTTCACTCAGATAAACAGCTAGGTCAAGAAGTAATGGGATCACACCACACTGAGGGACACTCAGGATATTAGGAAACACTTTTTAGACATTATGAGGCTAGTTAAGGAGTGGATTAGGCTGCGTGGGTGAGCTGCAGAATCTCATTGTGAATCTGTAGAAACAGGTTAGACAGCATCTGTTAGGACTGTTTTACCTCTCCTTGCTCTCACACTGTTAGTGCTGAGAAGAGCTCTCCCATTCTGCCTGTGATCTTGCAATGCCAGGGACTGAGCTAAGGTGAGTAGTATGAGACATATACAGATGGAAAAGGAATATTGCAAGGGTCTACCAAGAGCCCAATACTTAATTTATTACTGATACTTAAGTTGTTGCTAATTTTAGCCTCTTACCCAAACCCATGTTCATCTTTGCCTTAGTACGATGGCTGTTCTGGCAAGTACAGATTATCACTTCCTTTGCTCTCAAAGACCTGCCAGTTATCGCTGGGAAACACAGCGTAAGATGTAAAATAATAGTGGTCTACCTAATGTTGACAGCTTACCATTTTTTAATAATGATAGTCACGACTGTTGTTATTACTAAGGCCTTTGGCAGGAATTGCACAGAATTGCCCAAAATGGTGGGGTGTTTGACTAATGTTTGCAAGCGAGGTTTTATGAGCTGCTTGTACTTTTATGAAATCACCATGAATTTGTAACCTGCCTATACATTTGTCTCCTTTGCAGTCATACCAAATGCATGCAAGGTCAACAATGGGGACTGTGAGCAGTTCTGCAAAACTGAAGATGAAGTCCTATGTTCCTGTGCTGCTGGCTATGCCCTGGGCAATGACAACAAAACCTGCATTCCTGTGGGTACAAAGCCACACTTAAAGTTCATTCTATGGGACACACATCCCATCTTCACCATGTTTGGGAAGTGCTGGTGTGTTGCAGTGCCGTTGTAGCGTAAGGAATAATGTTAACTCTTCATGCCTTTCACATGGCTGGCTTGATGTGTTGCCAACAAAGTTAGTAAGATCTTAGCTAAAGGTCATAATTTAAGAAACATCAAATTGTGCAACTGTGAGTGATGCGCAGTGGCAAAAATAGTGCACAGAAGTGTTCTGTGCAAGTGGGTGTGTTCTCACAGCAGACTGCAAAACCCGTGTCCCAGCAGGTATGAAGCCATATGAGAAACTGGTGATCACAATGGGGCTCTGATTTCTCTTCTCTCACAGATTGAAAGAGGTCTCTACGCCTCTCATGCTTTAGGAGATTTTGTTAGAAAGGAACAGGTTAGATTTATCATTGATGAGAACTGGTGTCTGTTTTCAAGGCCTCCAGCTTGTGCCGGACACCTACAGATCCAAAGGGGTAGGGACCCAAGAAACTTCTCCCTTTACCATATACAGTTCACAAGGACTCATTATAATTTCAGCGGTAATGACATAATGTGATTGCAGTTATATCTCACTTGCTTCCCCTCAAATATCACCTGTTCCATTTAAAAGGAATACAACCTGCCTTTCTATTTTCTTCTAAAAGCAGGTTTTCTGCAGTTAACGTATAGTAACCTAAAGATATGAATAACTATTGACATTGAATTTAAATCCATCAGTTTTACCTGCATTCAAAGTGAACATTAACAATTATTAATCTTAGTCTATTCTTCTGTCTGTCTGATGATATTTGTTATGATGTCTTTGTAATTTAATGCCGAATGGCTGTCATGAGCTTATAATTCCTAACATAGAATACTTTGCTCTGTTTCCCATTTACGAAAGATTTAATAACAGCAGGTACACAAAAATAATGATGCCAATAATGGAAGATGTTTAACTTTTAAATACTTTGAAAATGCTGAACCCATTTGCCCACTTGCTCAAAATGGGCAAGTTTCAGAAGTGGAAAATTATTTTTATTTTTCAGCCATTCTGGTCCTTTTGCAGTTGCAAAGTTTTTGTTGATGTCTTGAAAAATCTAGCAGAGCCACCCTTGATAAGGACATCTGCATATCTAATTCAATTGCAAAAGGCTGGTGTCAAGGAGCTTTCCTTGAACTAAGTGAGTTTTCTCTCATTTTCATGAAGAGTTGACTCCCTGAAGGTGACCTGTTTCCCTGCAAACCATTTTCCTCCACTATAGGTACCTATCTGTAACTCTAAAGGCTGCTTTTGACTGCAAAACCCATGTTCCAGCAGGTTTGAATAATTTCTTGTGGTGAAGAACAACACGAGGTGCACTGGAAGCTAGATTTACTTTTCTGACCGTGAAACTGTCCCTTATACCGAGGGCTCTGTCAGACAAGCTCTGCTGAATGGCACTTCGGTGATAGAAATTGTTTTCACCAGCAACTGTCTTTCCTTCTGCTCTGCTGCAGGTTACTATCCCTTGCACGTGACTTGGCTTGGTGCTTCAGGGACAGCACAGGCACCGTCCCCCACAGAGATGGAAGACCGTGGTTCTCCACATCCTATAAATTCGCTTAAATCAGCAAGAAAGGTAGCTCTGAGCTAAAGTGAAGGCTGGTAACAGCAGCTGAGTCTTCACAGCTGTTTGCTCAGGGT
>NW_008825016.1:4891186-4896156 GCF_000699105.1 Pygoscelis adeliae | reverse complement strand
GCGACACGTGCCTCAAAGTCCCAGTACCATCCGGACATCAAGTATTAGTGTTTCGGTTTTGCCTTCGCAGTCAAGTTCCCGTGTGGTAAGCTTCAGAGAAATCATGAAGCCAGTTGAGAGAAAGTCACAGGAACCACAGCAAGTCCAGATGCTCATCCTGAAAATGAGGAAGCCACCAAGGCCCCAAACAGCCATCCAGAGGTTACCGGGGAGGCTGGCAGTTTACCCAGCACGTCCCCATGGCAGGTAAGGTGCCCTTGTCCTGAGATGTTTAACACCTGACCCTGCTCACCAGGACCGGCAGCCATTTACTGTTCATCATACTCATCCCCACTTGCCAAGGGGACCTGGCTTAATTTGAGACACTTCCCTAGTGTCGACATTTTGGGTGGTCATTCCACTCTCCTGAGTACTGTGTTTCTGCACAGGTCTCCTACCATGAATGACGTTGTGCCTCCATTTCAGCATCAAGCAAATGCTGAGAGGGGGAGGCCAGCAGAGAAGTAGGGTTGCAGATGAGGGACGTAGAGCTGGGTGAGCCACAGGCCCCCTTCACTGCCAGCCACCCCGTTACTTGGGTTGCAGCATGGCGGTATCAGAAGAATAGCCAGAGTTCCTGATGTGGCCAAGACTAAAGTGGGGGAAAAAAAAAAACAACCAACAAGCAGGAACAGTGCTATTACAATATTAGCTAAATTCTGTTTAAAAAAATAAGAACCAAAAACTGTTGGTAAAATAACTGAATACACAGACTCCTCTGTGAGCCAGGAAGAAGGTCTGTCTTGACAAGTTTCCTGCTGTGGTGGCTACATCTCAGTGTAACTCTCACCGCCTCTGAATGAAGGATGCCTTTGACAGAAAATACGTATGAAAATGTATACTTTAAGAAAACTGCTTGAATCTCAGCTAGCTGTTCAGGATTTCTCTGTACGTATGTTTTTGTGCTTTATCTTTCTTTTCTCTCCTTGCAGGCTGTTCTACTAGAAGATGAGTACAATGAATAGTTTTGTGGGGGAACAATTCTGAACGGGTATTTTGCTTTCTGGAGCTTATTGCATTAACCAGACTTATGGGTTCTTGTTGGTAAGTGCTTCTCATTTTGCCCTTTACTACAAAAATAAGAAACTGTCTCGTGTTCCAGACTCCATATATGAGATACTGAACTCTGCCAGAGTTCTTCTTACCCTCTTGTTATTTCTCACTGCCTCATGTTGTCCCTTGACTAACAGTGAAATACATGTTCAACTTTGTTGAATGGACAGTTTCTTTAAGCTTGGCTTGGCCTAGTGTAGCTTGTATATGAGAGAAGCCAAGTATAAACTGGAAAGGTATGTGGGCAAGTAAGGTTGAGCTGATGTAGTTAAATTGGTCTAACATTACACCTTCATGCAATTTCCTGTGTTGGCCAAACCTTGAAGAATTCCAGACGCCTCATTTGGATGTTAGCAATAACTGCTTTAACAGCAGGTAGATGCTAGTCTGAGACTGTTCCATACTTGAAACCTCAAATTTATTATTTATTACTGTCATTTATGAAAAAGTAGTTTATCAGAAGTTCTAGGCACTGAAAAATGGTGTTCTGAGTCATAAAAATTGTACTCAGCCTACAACAGTAAAGCAAAAACTGTGTTTGCCTAAACTCCAATTGTCTGTCCATTTAATTCCCAAAGTCACTTCATACAAATTGAGAAAGACTAAATATATATAAATTCATAAATTTTTGTATGCAGAACGTTAAAGTTTCAAAAGAAAATTAATATCTATTTGCTGTTTAAGTCTGTTTGACTATTTGACTACAATTGAGGGGGGCAAGATCCTTCTCTTCTGTGTTGAGGCTTTTGGTTGTATATCATGAGAGTGCCATTGGGAATATTGTAACGAAGCCCAAAACTTTATATCAAAGCTTTCATTGAGAGCATTATTCTGATAGCAAAGTTCTGATTTTCTACTTGCTTGGCATTTTGACAGCCCTCTAAACCGTTCCAAAATGGGTATAAAATGCTACAGCATCAGGATACAGGCCTGGTCTATTTTATTTGTACAGTACAATGCCTATACAAAGTGCAAGGAACTTTGGTCCCTTCTTTTATTGAGATGCAGTGTAGACTTGTTGGTATTGTCTTATGAACAACTACTTTAATAATCTGACACTGGGATGGTGGACAAAGAAAAGGAAGAGCCAAGTAGAGCCACGCACAGAGTGGAAAAAATAATTGCACATGCTGAATTTGATACAGAAACTTTCGACAGTGACATAGCCCTTCTCAAATTAGAGGAACCTATCACATTTTCTGAGGATGTTGTCCCAGCAAGCCTTCCAGAAGAAGACTTGGCTAACAACGTTCTGATGAACCAAACATTTGGAATTGTCAGTGGCTTTGGAAACACGTTTGAACGTGCGCGGCGGGTCAAAAGAATGAAAGTGCTTCAAAACCTTTTTGTGGACAGGGACACTTGCAAGCTCGCCCTTCGTAGCCCAGTCACGGAAAACATGTTCTGTGCTAGTTGAGATAAAGATGGAAAAGATGTCTGCCAAGGAGATGGAGGAGGCCTCCATGTAACGAAATACAATGGCACTTATTTTGTTACTGGTATCATCTGGGGAGAATGGTGTGGAAGGCGAGGGAAATATGGAGTATACACCAACTTGTCAAAGTTCCTACCCTGGCAAAGAAGTGTTTTGACAGAAAACTCTTAAGAGTTTGACATTTAATCAACCTAATTGTCTTAGCCATCAGATCTGATCCCTAAGTAATATTTTCCTCTTTTTTAACTTGCTTAAATTCTACTACAATGTGCTTCCCTTAAGAGACACCATCTATTCCTTTATGAGCTAATGCCTGGCTTTCAGAAGGTGGGCTTGGACTTCACACAGAGCTTGCTGGTTTTGGACAATAATGAAATTTCTTCAAATGTGATGGTTCAGGAACTCCTTCTGCTCTTGCTGTGATAACCTAAATTTGTCTATTGGAGGCTTTGGCTGTGCTGCTAAGCCCCCTCCCATTGCAATGAAAGTTGGAATTAACTCAACATTTCTGTGGCAGTACCTGCTTTGTAGAGACAAACCAGACTAGCATAATATCAAAGAAAGACAGTATCAGAGTAGGACAGCATTTTAAAAGCCTCTGGAAAAGCTGCTAATTTTCTAGATTTATATATGTGTACACAGAAAAAGCTAGAACATGAGAAAACCACCCATGTATCCACATGAGTCTAAATAACTGGGCATGTCACTGAAACAAATGAGTTGTTAGATGAAGCTCATTGAATTGGAAAAGCTTGCTTATCATCACCAAAATCACTAGTGGTGTTCTTATATTTTCTTGCTTTCTTTCTGAGATACTTACTTTACCATCACTATTCATGTCATAATTTTGGCTATAATAAAGTGAATGTATTGCATAGCCTACAAATTAAAATATTGTTGTATGTCATCATTTATATAAAGCGTTCTTTAAATTCTTCACAACTGAAGAGTTTTTAAATCTATAAGGATAAATAATCTTTCAAGACTAAGAAAAGCCTGACTTTCTAATCAGCTGAGCCTGACATCCTCTGTCTGCCTTATTTCAATCCAGAGGGAGAAACCCCCTTGTTTTTCAGCCAGCTCAGTGGTACATAAAAATGGTTTACTGAATATTAAGATGTTTGAGTCTCTACAGAAAAATGAAGTACTCTGTGACGGAATTTAAAAAGTGTGTCAGTACATATTTTGGAAGAGAGGGAAAAAACAGATGTTACAAACAATATTGTGGCGTAAATTGTGCAATATTTTTCTCATTCCCTGGCTTCACAATACCCAGTTTACAAGTGTGGAAGTCATCATTTTAGGGTCATTTTTAATACGGATTTTGTTGATCAGCTTGAAAGGAATAGGGTGGCTAAATTTGTCCTGCGATGACCACTATCCTGTTCCCCTGCAAAAAACTCAGAAAAATCACGTTGGAGTCTGTTCCGTTTGTATGATTTTCCCCTGGTTTTCTCTGACACATCTCCTGAACTTCAGGACTGCTAAATGAACTCAATCCTGGAGTGACAGCACATCACAGGTCATGGCGTTCAAGCCACAGAAAGAAGTTCAGGCTCTGATGGCTGCATATGTGACTCCCTGACATCACTGCTCCAAAGGATTTACCGCTGCTTGACTTCCCATAGGACCTCCGTTGAAACCTCTGGTTATACTTCAGCCCTAAGCTATATATTGAGAGAGCCAAACCTGATATATGGAACTGTGGGCCATGCTCAGACGTGTCCCAGGGACTACAGGGAGGCCATTGCACAAGGCTTGCACTTGCTGACCCTTTCCCTCGTTGCCATCCATCCCTCCTCCTACCCAGCCCTGCATCACCACTTGCCCTGGCTCTACAGCACTCCTAGTTTATTCATAACCGATTACAAAAGGTACGGAAACCTTCAATGGGCTTCGATCACCATCTCTAGCTCAGCGTGCGTTCAGAGGAATCGGTCATTTGAGTTTCTCCTTCCTCACCTCCCAGTTTGCATTGCCAGGCATGAAACACCATCATCAACCTACTCACTACCAGATAAGAACAAATTCTGTCTGCAGGGACACTTATCCCAGCTGCTTAATTGCACAGAGAATTGCAATTCTCACTCCAGACACATACCAAGGCACACATCACGTCATCTGTGCTCTGCCTAAATGTTACTTGAGTCCTCACAGAGAGCACAGAGTCTTAACTCAACCCATCCTGGAAGGTTCACCTCGAAACTTGAATGAGCTTTTTTGCCATCATTTTTCAATACGGATGGATATTTTTTTTCCCTGTCATAAATGCAGAAGTCAACTCCCCAGTGCAATCCAGCAGTGTAGCAGTTGCACAAGTCCACAGAGCCCATGTCTCCATGGCTTGGGAGTCAGGTTTATGGCAGGAGCCACCTCCACGACCCGGTTACCTCTGTCTGGGCTGTGGGTGGAAGCTCTCGGGCACCGGCTTTGCACCAGCACT
>NW_008825016.1:4890558-4891155 GCF_000699105.1 Pygoscelis adeliae | reverse complement strand
AGAGGAAGTGACTGGCTGGTCACAGGAACACCTGAAATCCCAACATCTGGACACAGCTGCAGGGCTGCTGCCCCACGACCTCAGGGGAGACAATCAGGCAGAAAGAGAGAGGAACAGGAAACAGCATTAAAAAGTCTGAATTCCAGGTAAACTCCAAACACTTTCTTATCTCCTCATTGCCCACTTCAGACTGTGTCAGTGTTCCGGGAGTTTACCTGAAAATCCTCTGTTTAGGTTTCTCTGTGAGACATCCTTAACCATTTTTATCCTGAAGTCCAGGCTAGGATAATGGGGAGATGTTATCAGAGAAAATTGAAGAAAAAGTAAGAAAATCCTCATCCAAATGGCACAGACTCCAAATGGATTTTGCTGTGTTTTTCACAGGGGATCAGGATATTGCTCATCTCAGGGCAAAATTAACCACCTTACTAAACCCCCTTATCCGTCACTGAAACTGTGTCTAGGAGCTTAAGTGGTACGGTGTTGTCTGTGCATGTGCTCTGCCGTGCTCTGACTGTTACATAGCCAGTTTTATTGGTTGCAATTTTGGTAGGGAAAAGGATATTAAGATAGAAATGGGAGAAAAAGGTAAAGAAA
>NW_008825016.1:4888663-4890533 GCF_000699105.1 Pygoscelis adeliae | reverse complement strand
TTTAATAACTGAAACATTAACAACAATTACTATTTTTAGCAATGTGTGCACAGAAATAGAAAATGTCGGAGCTTGCATCTACAGAGATCACAGAATCATAGAATGGTTTGGGTTGGAAGGGACCTTCAAAGATCATCTAGTCCAACCCCCCTGCCTTGGGCAGGGACATCTTTAGCTAGATCAGGTTGCTCAAAGCCCCATCCAGCCTGACCTTGAACACTTCCCAGGATGGGGCAGGTGTCAGAGTAGTTCCGACATGGTTTTTGTTTTTGCTGCCAGGCTGTCAGGAGACTTGCACAACCTTGTGGCTAAGCTCACGTCCTTGTTGTGGGTGCAGCGTCCACAGGAGACAATCAGAGCTCCCCGGGGTTACATTCCTCCCCCCTGCCCGCTCCCCCGGGATTTTCTGCAATTTGTAACCACACCAGAAGGGCAGTGTTGACGTTTGTCCGAAATGACTGCAAGTTCCTCCAGCTTTTGGAAATGGAGGTGCCCTTTGGATTTGGCCAGAAAAACTATTTTTTTTCTGCAGATAGTGAACAGAACTGGCTGACAATAGTCCAGGCATTTAACTGAATTATAACCCATTTTAACTGCACTAAGGATTAACCCTTTGCAGAGTATGTGCTTCCTCTCTGCTGGCGAGGCAAAGTTCAGCTGGCATTTTTGTAGCTTCTGTACACACAAAGACCCATGCTGCTTGTAAGTGTGGATGCTGATAACCGTGCTTCGTACGAGCAGAGTGTACGTTGGCATGTAAATGGGATTAGCTAGCTCATTGCTAGCTCTTGACCAAGACTATACATGACCACAGTCACCTGTTTTGGACCGACTGGTGTCTAGTCAGGTCTGAGGGATGCACTCCCATTTTGTTGTTCCTAAACAGTTGTCTGCAAGTGATCATTTCATCTTTAATCTGAAAAAGCTCTTCCTTGTTCCTGAATTTCCTGCTTCCACTTCCATATTCTCTACGCAAAGAATAGCCTAAAGCTCCACAACATATTTGTCCGCAAAACATCCCTCTGACAGAGGAATTACTGAGTTAAGGCACAATAAAACCTGGCCTCTGCCCTCTCCATCTCTTTGGAGCTGACAGTGATTGCTGTGATTTACCTGCAGCTTCTCCAGGGCTCTTCCCTATGGGGAGGGAGAGACCAGCTGGGAAGGGGCGGCTGGTCCTGGTCCCCTCCTCTGCCTCCGGCAAAGGGATGGTGCATTGGGAACCCATCGATACTCAGGGCATGGGGCAGTTTTTGTCTTCAGTTTGTTGGGCAGGAGGTGGGAGATGAGTGACCTGTGTGGAAAATGATGACGTGGAGGACAAGGAGGTGGCTTGTTGTAGCCGGGGGGAGGTTTAGCAAAAGGGGTGACAGGGCCATGGTTTGTCTGCTGTCCTGTGCCACATGGGGGTGGGCAAGTGTTGCCTGGGGTGAGCTGCAGCAGGGCTGCAAGCACATCAGTCATTCAGTCAGTCGCGCCTGCTCCTACCTCCTTGCCCTGCCAGCTGGGGCTCTGGGTAAACCTGGAGCAAGGAGAGAGCACAGAGGAAGCCAGCAGGGTTTTGAGGACCATGCCAGAGGCAAAATGGGGCAGGAGAGGAGGCAGAGGCAAGAAACTCACCAGGTCCATCTGCAGCACAGATGGCTCAGAGCAGAGGGGCTTGGAGGGGCCCCTGCTACCACCCCACTTCCAGCGAGTTAAGCATTGCCGGTTAATAATTCACTATTATTATTCACTAACCACCAACTTACACATCTCTAAGCACATCAGAGAAAACACATCCTTCCATTTTCTTCTGCCCCTGCGCTCCCGGAGCTGTGGCCTCGCAACAGACACACAGGACTGGGGCGGGGCCGGCGGGGGGGCACCC
>NW_008825016.1:4887301-4888631 GCF_000699105.1 Pygoscelis adeliae | reverse complement strand
GTCCCTCCTCTTCCTCCCAGCCCTGTGGCAGCAAGCAGCTGTAGGCATTCCCTCATCCCGGGGCCCCCAGCGCCCTGCCGAGGGCTGACGCAAAGAAGAGGAGGAGAGGGGAGGCTGGAGCTGCTCCTGTGAGCCTGCACCTCCTGCCACAGGGCAGGTGCACCACAGTCAACTTCAACCTGAACCATCTTCAGTGCCCACGACCTAAAACTAAGCACAGTGCCCGCGTGCCACCTGGTGGGAGGACACCCCCGTGGAGAAACATGGCTGCAAGCCCAGCCATCAGCTTTTGTTATTTGCTTAGCGTGGGGGCAACATTTTCTGGAAAATAATTGCTGTCCCCTTTGTCTAGCTGAGGTGTGCGTTTCCCAAAAGCATATGATAGTGACAGTTACTCAGGACAGCTGCCCCCAGCTGCCGCTGCAGCAGCCGGGCTGACGGCCAGCCAGAGGCACGAGGTGGGTGGCATTGGCCTGTCCCCATCACTGCCCCATCACTGCCCGGGCAGCTGGTCTGCAAACCTGCTTTCCTTGGCTCCCTGCACTGCTGGGGGGAGGACTTCCATGGGAACCAGTTGCTAAAGCAGGACCAACTAACCCACTTAGCCCACTCTGAGGAACTGCAGATTTCATATCTGACACCGCGTGCAGGCTTCGTGCTGGAAAGAGTAACCCTTCAAGCAGGAGGCAATCCTTAAGCAGGGCTGCAGGAAACAGGGGTGTGAGCCTCCCTAATGAAACACGTCTCCACGTGCTCATTGCGATAATTAAAGGAATGGAAAAAGAAATCCCAGTAACTCTTTATAAAGAAACATGTGTGGAAAGGACTGCCCTTTTAAAACCCTCTCTTTATGCAATTTTCTGTAATATTAGGAAAATTAAAAGTAAGACCTGTTGCAATAATATCAACACAGAAAAAGACAAGTCAGTGCCATAACATACTGAGTACACCGTGGCCCATTCTGTAATATTAGGAAAATTAAAAGTAAGACCTGTTGCAATAATATCAACACAGAAAAAGACAAGTCAGTGCCATAACATACTGAGTACACCGTGGCCCATCCCCAAGGACACAGCTGCTCAGTCAAGGAATGGTTTGTTTAAAACAAACACAGTAAGAAAAAATGACCGTGTAAACTAAGGTCTGGTGAGAATACAGCTTCTGAAGCTCTGTGTTGTTATTATAAACCTAATTTGAATAATGACTTTACATGTACAAGAGTTCCTTAATTGACATAGGTTTGCAAAATGTAAACAGCTTGTTTAAAAAAAACAACCTGCACTGGTTTCAGCAGGGATAGAGTTAATTTCCTTCCTAGTAGCTGGTACAG
>NW_008825016.1:4881327-4883294 GCF_000699105.1 Pygoscelis adeliae | reverse complement strand
CCGCCGGCTGGCGCCCCTGGGGACACCCCTCTGTGACTCGTCCTCTGTGCTGTCACGGGCGCCAGAGCCCCACGGCGACACCCCGCCCGGCCGGCCACGGCCATTGCCCCTGCCTCTCCGGCCCCTGCAACGTGCAAAGCACAACCCCCCCCGGCGGGACAGAGCTCCCAGGGCCCCGAAATCTCCCCAGAAAGAGCAGCAGGGGCGGCACAAGGGCGTCCCTGGCTTGCACAGGGAGCTCCACGCCCGGCTGAGCCCCGGGGTCGGCCTTCCGGCTCCCCCCACGCCACCACCACCACCAGCAGCAGCGAGGAGCCTTTGGGGAGAAGCTGTTTCTCATGCTTTCATACGTGTGCGTGTAGCACGTGCGCTCACACTTCTGCTACCCCAACCTATGTTGCATAATTATATACCTGCACGGCACCCAGAGGCTTTTGACTGCCCAGCCTGAAATTAATCAGAAATCCATTTATGAGCAGAGCGATGGAGGCATATCTGTTAGTGCTCGTATTGCTACTGTCTCTAACGAGAAGGAAAAGTCAAGACAAGGTAAAGAGAAAGCAGGTCGCTTCCCCCGGGGAGCAACCTGGCTGAGCCCCATGGTCGGGCTCCCAGTCCCAGCTCCCTTCTCACCTGCAGCAGCTGCAGCAGCAGAGAGGAGTCTTTGGCAGGGACCGAGCAGAGCGAGTTCTGCTCCCGCCTCCCCGAGGGGTTTGCTCCTTGTGACCCCTGCAGGCCGCTATTGTGTCCGTGCTCTGTCAAGCAACAGGGACATATTGATACGCACTATCCCTAAGCCCACCAAAGCCAAGGAAAAGCAAACTGGGCAACCGGAGAAACGTTAGAACCCACTGGCTATCATGTACTTCCGACAACATTTGTGCCAAATATTACCTTGAAATTGAATATAAGAAAGAACACGTCGGCCACAGGCTGCACAAGGTCTTCCCTTTGTAAAGCTTGGTGGGTATTGTCAGTCTTCTGAAAAAATGGTGCCAGTAGGAAACACAGTCTCTTTGTATGGAAATCCCTATAAATTGTCGCAGAGATGAAACATTAGGTCTTGATAGCATCATGAGTTTTGCTTCAGATTTCAAAAACTCGAAGGACTCTCCAGCTCAGCTTGTTCTCCAAGAAAGGCAAAATACGAGAACGTATGGATCCCAGAGAGAAAGGAATTGGCACTAGAGTGGAACAAAAGCAGATTTCTGACGTGTACGCCCCAAGCTGCAGGGTTGCAGGTCACCCCTCACCTGTTGCCCAGCTCTGGAGTCCTCTTAATTCTTTGCCCAGAGTTTCTGTGATTTGGACACTTTGCTCAAAGCTTTGTTCAACTCTTGAGTCATGTACTAAAATCTAGTACCCGGGTCTAAGCTTCTTGCTGCTTTATTCCCTTCCCAGCAAATTTACCTTCGGTAAAATGCAACCCGCCTTGCATTTTTTCCTAGGTCTTTGTTATTATACTTTGGGAAAAATAAGGAATCTCAGTGCTATCAGTGTTTCAGTGTTGACCATAAATCAATGGGGTTTGATTTCTTCTTCAATGTGGAAGGTCTCACATTTTAAGTGCACAAGAAGTGCATCTAAGAATATACAGGCATGCCTACAAGCAAAGGTACTAGTTTGAATATATGATACAACTGTTTAAATAGTTATCGCACAAAAAGATAGCATATATGTGTTCTGGTTCTGGCTGGGATAGAGTTAATTTTCTTCCTAGTAGCTGGTACAGTGTTGTCGTTTGGATTTAGAATGAGTATAATGTTGATAACACACCGATGGTTTAGTTGTTGCTGAGCAGTGCTTACACTAGTCAAGGACTTTCCAGCTTCCCATGCTCTACCGACTGAGAAGGCTGGAGGGGCACAAGAAGCTGGGAGGGGGCACAGCCAGGACAGCTGACCCAAACTGGCCCAAGGGACATTCCATACCATGTGACGTCATGCTCAGTACATAAACTGGGGGAA
>NW_008825016.1:4876000-4881256 GCF_000699105.1 Pygoscelis adeliae | reverse complement strand
ATTATTATCATCATCATCATCATCTTTTATTTCCATTATTAAACTGTTTTTATCTCAACCCACAAGTTTTCTCATTTTTACTCTTCCAGTTCTCTCCCCCATCCCACCAGGGAGGGGGGGAGTGAGCAAGCGACTGTGTGGTGCTCAGTTGCCGACTGAGGTTAAACCACGACACAGTGCCATAACGTACTGAGTACACCGTGGCCCGTCCCCAAGGACACAGCTGCTCAGTCAAGGAATGGTTTGTTTAAAACAAACACAGTAAGAAAAAATGACCGTGTAAACTAAGGTCTGGTGAGAATACAGCTTCTGAAGCTCTGTGTTATTATTATTAACCTAGTTTGAATAATTACCTTATACTTACAAGAGTTCCTTAATTGACATAGGTTTGCAAAATGTAAACAGCTTGTTAAAAAAAAAAAAAAAAAGCAGATCTGCATTTTTGTGCTGGATTCTGCAAAGTCCTGTGCTGACACCAAGTGGTGACATATTTTTTCATGCTGAAGGGAGTCAGTCTTGCCGTACCGCGTATGCGCAGGGTGATATTCGTTATCATGGAAAAGTAAAGGCAAGTAGGCAGGGGCCATGCGGGGGCTACAGCAGCAGCCTCACTGGCAGGGGGTTCCCGGGGGGCGGGCGGCCCGAGGGGGACGGGCGGCCGCCGTGAAAGGTGAGGAGGGTGAGGTGAGCCTCTGCAGCGGCTCCTGGGCGCACGAGGTGCTGGCTGAGCCCCCCCAGCACCCACCAGATGTGACCACTGCCAACAGCCCCCCCCTTTCCCGACCAAGAGTCCCCCGGCTGGGACAGGTACGATGGGACTTGGTGGCCTCAGGGGACTGAGGAGAGCACAGAGAGCTCATTTACTAAAGAAAGGTCGACACACAGTTAACCAAAGTGGATGGGTGGGTATATTAATTAGTTCTGCAGAAATATCAAGGAGGGAAAAAATAAATACGTAAAGTTATGAACTGGCTGGGAATACAATCAGGCTTGATATTAGAAGGATTTTAACTCCAAGTGAACTTCTGGAACAACATCTCTGGGGAGATTGTGCAGGAAAAACCTCCCACAATGCAGTTGTAATGCGGAGGTTAATTATTTGCTGAAGGCACTAGGGTTCATGATGTGAGCTGCAACATCAGCCCCGGGTTGGCAGGGACTGGCTTTGGTGAGGCATGTGGTCTGCTTCAGCCCTGCTCACCTGCCTTGGTACTCACTGAAGCTGGTTTTAAAGACTGCAGTTGATGTAAAGTGAAGTTTTATTGGGGGATTTACCCATGAATGTTCGGATCAATTATATTTTGTTAAAAGAACTGCATACTCAAATAATAGCTGGGAATTTATGGCATGAAAACACAGAATGGTCTCTGTGTTTCTAACTCAGATTAAAAAAACACTTTTCCTCTCACCGGTTGTTGCTTTAGCTGTAGAAATGGTTTCCTGCTCTTCCCAGGAGCCTGCCTGTGCTGGGAGCCAAAAAACTCCCTGCAGCACCATTGCCATTGCACGCCAGTGGGTTTATCCTTCCTCTCCTCCTGGGGCAGGCAGGAGGGCCGCCCCGGCTGCTGGGTGCACGGCACGGGTAGGTACTCCCGTCTGCTCTGTACTTACACCTCCTCTCACAGACTCTGTGTGTCTGTGCGGATCTGGGTGTCTGTGCCCGGGATCCTGAAGTCAGGAAGAGTTTCCCATGCCCTCCTTCATGGCTGGGCAGTACAAACCTAACAGTCAAAAATAAAAAATGCCATATCCGTTCAGATACATCCCTACAGGGGAAATCCCACGCTTGGTTGCCTCAAAAGCTGATGGGATTTGACCAGTGCAGCTAAGCCTTGGCAAATGTTTTGTGGGGACAGTGTATAAAAGAGCCACTCCATAACATTGATCCCTGTAGTCATCATCCAGCTTGTGCTTTGATATGGTACAAAGAAATGTTCATATTGTTCATCTCTCCCCGTTTTGTGTTACAGTAAGTGAAGGCTGGGGGGGTGGGAGGACTACCCAAATCTTGGAGCAGCTCTAAGCAGAGCTGGCAAACCGGCTCCACCTTCAGCCAGTGCACTGCTAAGCCGCTTTTTTTGAGGTTTTTCATGTGTTGACATTGAGGCCAGGCTTTGCCCTTTTAGAGGTTTTGTTTTCTCATGAGCAGCTGGACTTTAAACTTACATCTTTCTCATGTAGCCATTTCCCCCAAGAGCTGCAGGACTGCAGGCCGGCAACGCTCAGAGGGTAACAATGGCAAGGTGCTCTTGGACAATATTGTTTCTTCTCTCTGCCCTTTTCCTTCAGACAGAGCAGACAGGTATGGCCTTTGTTTTGTTGCAGCTTTAATTCTGATTTGTGCTACTGCTCTTCTAAACACACCAGTAGTTTTGTACCTTGTATCACGTTTACTTTGTAGCACAGAGTGACACAACTGAAAACCGTCCATTATTTTCCTTACATTTCTTCTGGTGGTTTTTTTTCTTTCATATAGCTAAGTGAAAACTGCAGTAGGTTACTAAAGCAATGTAATTTTGAATTACCATCATTTACACCAGGGTGATATTTTGTCTTTTCTTATCATTCTTAAAAGAGTGCCCCAGATATTAAAGAGAATTTTGGTTTATATGTCTAGTTGCTGCTGAAATAAAAATAAGGCTTATGAAAGAGGCTGAGATGCATGCTTATTATAGCTTGAAGGAATTTATGTTTCTGTATTAATCCCCCATGCTTTGTCAATATTAAAGAGGAGCTGGGCAAGGAAGAAAAAGATGATGACTGCTTAAGAAGGTCAAAACGCCCCTGGCAGCAGCAGCAGTGCAGTGCCAGTTATGCTAGATGCATCGGAACCACTGCACAGCAGAAATGTGCACTGGGGTATCAGATAACACCTTAAAATGTAAAACTCAGTCATGAAGCTTTTTCTTTTTTCTTTTTTAATATCACATGCAAGCCTGTTGCTTATTGGATATCGTTCAAAAGCAGAAGCATTTGTATGCAGTTTCAGAATAATTTTGTTATTGCTGTCACTTGTTCCAATTCTAATATAATTGATTATTTCAACCTTTGTGCCCAGCAGTGTTGGGCCCCCAAACACTCTATAAAATACAAAAAAAAACCCCAGTCCCTGCCCCAACAGGTTTACCTTCCAAGCACGGGAGAACTGACAAACGCATGCTGACACACACAGCCACATACTGCTAAATGTCACAGGCAACAGGCTCCAGCACGGCACCAGCCGTCTGCCTGGCAGGCAATTTTTGTTGCAGGCATCATTACAAAGAGGAGTTTTAAGATCTGATAACTCTCATGTCTTTGATCTCTCCTCCTCTTTACCCAAATCAAAAAGATCATGGTGTCTTCCACATAAAGGATCGTACATGATACAGCCCTCGTAACTTTGAGCATTGCTGAGGGGTAGCTTTTATTTATTCTCCTTAAGAGAGATTTGATTGAGAACTCAGCCACCGTCACGGTTTTGCTTCTCAGCAAAAAAATCCCCGTGAACTAAGACTGAAGGGCATCAGTTTGGATCCATCGTCATAAATTAATACAAATGATCTTCACTTCTACTGATGAGACTGAAAGCCCCATGCAGTCTTACAAAATAGCCTCTGCCTTTATGATAAAACTTTTCTCCTTTCCCTGGCCATGCCACAGCAACACTGCTCTGTGTGTCTGGTGCAGGAAAAAAAATGCGTCAGGAAGAGCTTCAAATTCCCTCTGCTTGGGAGCAGGTCAGGCTCTCCCTAAAAGAAAATGGTCATGACTCCCCAGCTGAGTTTGGGCTAAGAAAGTAGGGCTCCTTCAGTATGGAAGTTTAATGTGGCTGAAACCCTGAATCAGCCAAAAGATTTCTCTTCATGATTAAAATTGGCTGCTTAATAAGATCTTTAAAAAAAATGGAAAAAAATGGTGAAAATATATAAGGAAATGAATCTAAGTATTGACGTTAGTATTTTGTCGTACATTTCAGTGTTTATATCAGCTGAGGATGCAAACAAAGTTATCAAGAGACAGAGGCGTGCCAATTCCCTACTTTTGGAGGAGGTCTTCCAAGGCAGCTTGGAAAGGGAATGCCTTGAAGAGAGGTGTACACATGAAGAAGCAAGAGAAGTATTTGAAAATGATGAAATGCTTGTAAGTATTTTTTTTACCTGTATGCATATTAAAAATTACTGCCTTGGTCCTTTACTATCAAATTCAACCCCGCAGCCTGCTTCATTTGTGTGGGTTTCTCTCCGTGTGAAATCTTTGCACTTTGTACCTCAGCAGGTAGAAAGCAGGTGTCTTCAGTGGTCAAAATGGAAATGCAGAGGTCAGCTCTGACGCCTTTAAAGTCCCCTCCTGAAAATGATGTGTCCCGCACCTTATGTTGTGAAAGTATATGTCAGCTGTCCCATCCTGACCACACACAGAGAAATACAGCTTCAGCATCCCTCAGGGACCAGGAGGGGCAAGGGGGTGTTGGGATGGAGGGAAGCAACACACTGGCAAGTAGAGGGACCTATAGAAAGGGGCCGCAAGTCCCCTCGTACGAGAGGCCCTCCTGACACATACAGCCGGATGCTGTGCTCTTCAACAGGAATCTGGCCGGAGATGGTGTTTGCAGGGAAAGCAGAGGAAACAGCCATCAGGCTTTCCCTTTTTTAGGGAAAGTTGACGGGGGGGGGGAGGTGTCCCCTCAGGGAAAGCAGCGGCAGAGCCGGCTGCAGTACCCAGGGAAAAGCGGGGCACATGAAGGTGGTGACCAGTGTTAGTGACCTGCAGCTCCACTCTCTGCTGTCCCCTCTGCCTCCAGCAGCACCTGCTGGGGGACAAGCAGGATGGGATGGGACGGGACGGGGTCACTTCCCAGGCCGCTGCACACCAGAGAGACAACGGCCAGCCAGTGTTTCCAGGAAGCCATATTGCTAAAGGATTCAGCTGTTTCTCTCTTGCCTGCGAAGTGTTTCTTTTCCTTTATAGCTTTTTAAGAAACAATAAAATGAACAGGATGCAAACCCCCTCCCACCTCATTCAAATTTTGCTGGCAGGGCAGAATTTGCAGTCGTGCAACTGTGTAAATGTTAAACCATAGTATATATTCTCTCATATAAGGACATCATATACAGATGTCATCTATCTGGACCTCTGTAAGGCCTTTGACACGGTCCCCCACAAATTCCTTCTCTCTAAACTGGAGAGGCATGGATTTGATGGGTGGACTGTCCGCTGGGTGAGGAATTGGTTGGATGGTCGCATCCAGAGGGTAGTGGTCAACAGCTCAATGTC
>NW_008825016.1:4868652-4875417 GCF_000699105.1 Pygoscelis adeliae | reverse complement strand
CTCCTGTGAAGAAAGGCTGAGAGAGTTGGGGTTGTTCAGCCTGGAGAAGAGAAGGCTTCGGGGAGACCTTCTTGCAGCCTATTGGTACTTAAAGGGGGCTTATAAAAAAGATGGCGGCAAACTTTTTAGCAGGGCCTGTTGCAACAGGACAAGGGGGAATGGATTTAAACTAAAGGGGGGTAGATTTAGATGAGATATAAGGAAGAAATTTTTTATGCTGAGGGTGGTGAAACACTGGCACAGGTTGCCCAGAGAGGTGGTGGATGCCCCATCCCTGGAAACAGTCAAGGTCAGGTTGGACGGGGCTCTGAGCAACCTGATCTAGTTGAAGATGTCCCTGCCCACGGCAGGGGGGTTGGACTAGATGACCTTTAGAGGTCCCTTCCAACCCAAACTATTCTATGATTCTATGGAAATATTTATGGAAGATGATATTATTTGAGAATCAAAATCTAATTCCCCCCCCCCCCCTTTTTTTTTTCAGAAAATGTTTTGGGATGCCTACTATGGTAAGCTGGCCTCTTGATTTCTCTCCTTCATAGCAGCGTCATACTATGAACATTATGATTCAGTCCAATGCTGGTTTTCTGAGAGTTTTTAGCAGTTTATTCTACAAGGAACACCCCGTCACTCCTTGCCATGTCTGTAGTAAAGCAGGAGGAAAAGTCTTGATGTGAAAGGATTAAAAAAGTCATAAATAGGAAAAAAAATTTAAGACTGCAAAGTGAATAAAAGTTGAAGGTTAGTAGATGTTATCATAGTAAATAAGTTATTCCTTTTCCTGAGCTTAAGGCTGAACTGAAACAACCTGGGACCCAAGAAAATCTGCTTTGCTGATACAATAGAGCCGCACAGCTTTACCAGCAAAACCTCCCAAATACAAACCTAGCACTTAAACCTGACTGAGATAGGTAGGTGTTAAAAGCTACTGGGCTGTCTGCAAACTCTGAAAGCTGGCACTACATCATCCCTTGGCAGCTGTCAAGGCAAGAAACGAATCTCTAAAAGCTGAGGGGCTGATGTAACTAGATGCCTCCTGAACAAGGAGCCTGGGGCACCAGCTTATGGTGACTATGCCTTATTCCCTCCTTCCTTTCTGCATGCCTCATCCTAAGAGTTTTCTCTTGTTTTTTACTTAGCTTTTATTCATTTCTAATCTTGGGTTTAGACAGTGGATAAGGAGGTGGCAAAACCAGCAGTTAGTATTAATTTTCTGCAGAAGCCACTAAAACACTGAGTCCAGGGAACAGGTACACAGAAGAATCCCATGGGTGTTATAAATGTTATGAAGAATGATGCTAAATACCTGGCCTTTCAGTACTTCTGTGAGGGTGGGATTAACTTCTCCTAATTTCAGCCATTGGATGTTTGTAACAAACATGTCGTGCAGGCTTCCTCTCCAGTCTATGAAGAGAGAAGGGCAACTGGTTGAAAATGGTCTGTTCAAACAAGCTTAGCCACAATCAGGATGCATTACTGGCTTCAGCCTCAGGGGTGGCTTCCTTGCTGTAATTAAAAGCCATTATGTCCTTTCTTCTTCCTACAGAACAGCAGTGTGTGTTTCCTTCTTTGTGGTATCTTTTCTAAGGTTTTGAAGAGTGTTGCCGTGCATCTCCATGGCTTCTTTCCTCCTCACTAAACAAAGCCATTTTTTCATGCTGTTTTCCAAAAATCTCATTTTCTAGACCTCTGGTATCCATGCTGGTTTCCTTCCATAGTCCAGCGTACAGTGGGTAAATCTGCATTGTGAATAAAAGAGGGCTGGGGAGAAAGGCTGAGCACCCACCTAACTGCTGGCTCTGTTTTGTACTGCTCCACCTTGGTCTCTTCAAGTCAAAGCTGATGTAGCAGCATCTTGCTGTAGCGTGGATGTACGCTGGCAGGGCACTTGGCCTGAGGTCACACTTGTCCTTGACCCTGCTTTATTAACAGTATAAACTTAGCTATTGATAACCTCTCTTTAAACATCATTTTCCAAACAGTTTTGTGCATGCCTTACAGTAGTCTCTGTTTTCCTAACTCACTTAACACCGTCTGAGACATTTCTATTCTGTGATGTTCACGGATTCCCCGCTAGGTCCCTTAACCTATAATACAATTAGATTTAATTGGTTTAGATTATTTGATCTTGAAAAATGCATGTTAGTTGTTACTTACCACCTTCTTGCTGGATGCTTACAAACAGTTTAATCATTCCAGTAGCTTTCCAGTAACAGAAATCATGCTGATTTCTCTAGAATTCCTTGAACCTCCTCTTTCCTCCTTTAATAAAGCTAGGCGCTAGGTTTACTTTTTTCCCAGTCTTACAGAACCTCACCTGACCCCAGACATTTTCTGAGACTTCCTTACCTATATTTAAGCATGCATTTCAGAGGCTTGAAACCATCTAACTTGCTTCAGGCTGTAGGTGCAGCCCTTCCTTAGCCCCAGCTACCCACTGCTGCTGCTGCTGGAGGTCCTCACTCCTCAACTCTACCTGCTCAGCTGTGCTGATGAGACCCCCCCCAACCCACCCAAAAACCCTCCCAGGACACCTAAATTGTGCTGAGGTATGCTGGTGGCATGTGACTGCAGGTGGGCTGAAGGTGGTAACTGCTTTAAGCCACTATTTTAGTGCCGCTGAAGCTGAGATACACGTGCCCATAGCCTGAGCAGATGGTGGTTGGGTTTTTTTCGCAGTACCAGGCAGAGTTTTCACCTTTCCGTCCCTGATATTAATTATGGCAGCCTGCTGACTGAAGTTAACCTCTCTGATGAAGTTTTAAACTTTAGAAAAGTTGGAGAGCATGTCCCGGGTTAGGCTTTTCTGGCTTGCTCCCTGATTGCTCATGTCTACAATACGCAGTTATTTGGCAAACATTTCCAAACTGGTTTGGAGTGTTTCCAGTGGGCAGCTTAAAGGGAAACTGGCAGCTCTGCCTGGTGCTTCACCTATAGTGAGGCATCCTCTGGTTTCAACATTTGGTTTGTTGGAAAGACTAAGCTTGCTAGTGTCCAAGCTGCTGTATAATAATTGTACAGATGTGTAAAAGCCAGATTTCCTCCTAGTTTGATGCTGCTCGCTGTGTAGTTTTGATGCCGTTTTTTTTAATCCATATGTGCATATAATCATTTTTTTAGCCATATACATATCAACCTAACACGGGAGACCTAAAACGCCAGCCTCATGTTACATTCGTAACGAGCACATGAGCTGTAAGTCAGCGCTTTTCCCTGAAGCAGAGCATCCGTCCTCCAGAAGCAGGCTCTGCCTCTGGGCATCTCCCGGCCTCCCTGCCAGGGGCTGCGGGAGCACCTCTGGAAGCAGAGACCTGGGCTAAAATTACTCCCGAGGAGCAGTTTGGTGAGACGTAGCCCATTTCCTTCCAAACTGCTTTTCGCAATGCTTCTCCGAGCGACTTGCGTGCCGGGTAGGGGGCTGCGTAATTCGGGTCAGCGGTGGTGGTGACTCCCCCCTCTCTTGTGGCATTTCTGCAGGTGGCAGGAGGTGCTCATCGAGCCCCTGCCAGCACAACGGCGTGTGCAAGGACAGCATTCGTGGCTACACCTGCACCTGTGCCGAGGGCTACGAGGGAGAGAACTGTGCTTTTGGTAAGGCATCGCCCCCTTCTTCTGAGAATCCCTATCTCCTCCTGTCATAGGGGGTCCCCGGGAAACCATATGCAGCTCTCCCATTACAGCCAGTTATCAGTTTTTAGGTTAAAACACACAGCTCTTGGCAGAGCAGGGGTGATTTGTGCTGCCTGTCTACCGAAACGTTATGACATGCCAAGGTTACGCAGGCTGCCTCTTCCCCCTGAGCCTCCCTTCCCTGGGGATGCAGCAAAAGGGCTGAAGCAAGTCCCCCTCACGGCTGGCCTCTAAAGGCAGCCCTGCCCACTGCCACCCACGCTCCCCGGCTGCTTGTCCTGCCGTGGTCCCAAGCAGCACGTGGCCTGAAGAACCGGGGCTGCGGTGCCGCGGTGGCTTCCCAGCCACCCCAGTGCCTCCGAGGCCACACGCACCCACAAGACAGTCCCCCAGGACAGGGGGACTCCAGAAAACAGACCGTTTTCAGTGGAAGTATAAAAGGCGTAAAGCAAAAGGGACGCTTTCTGGCACGTAGAACACCCTGGGCCGGATCCTACATTTTTACATCTGCCAGGTTCTACTTTCCAGCCCTTACATCAGTATTTCTGCTGGCTCAGAGGTCCCCTGGGCCGGGAGACACCCCGGCTGCCGCAAGGCAGGGCCATTTTCTGTGTAAGGGGTGTGACTGAGCAGAGACAGACCAGCTTGCTGGGGAGCACAGAAGGTGACACGGCTCAGACCAGCACTGGCAACTGGATCTGCTCAGCATGAGCCTTAGAGAGTGACTTTACGTGGGGTTTTTTGCTACTTCTCTATCTGTGAGGTAGATCCACCATGAAACGGCTGTTCCTCCTGTTGCTTCGTGCTGAAGCTTAAGTGTTTGCTCAGCTACGGAAAGTTGACTGGGAATGTTTCAAAGGTGATTAATACTCCCTTTCTTTTTGCTTATCTTTGGCAGCTGTTAGTTTCAATTTTCTTAGCACAAGCATGAGAAATAGGAGCTATGCGTTTGTTTTTGCTGAAAAGCAGAAAGCTTTAGCCTTTTTCTTCCTTAAGCAATACCCGCCTTCTTAACACGTGCAACGGTCCCCCCCAGTGCAGACACTTAATGTTTCATTTAAAAGAGCAGAAGGAAAACCCATGGCATCCTTCCATGGATTCACATGGAAGGCCTAGTTTGGCCCTTGGCTACTGACGCTCCCCAAAACTCAGAGGTGCAGCCAGTCTGGTGCAGGGAAGTGCTGGGTGAGCACAGTTTGCAGCAAGCCTGTGGAAGCTGCAGAGACTCAGCTGTCTCCAACTTCTGCTTAACAAGGAGAAAAACAATGTGGTGAGAAATACTACCAAGCCGGAGTCCCTACCCACCTCCACATAAAGCGAGTAAACATAAAATGCTTAGTAAAGAGGACTCAAGCTATGCAAGAAAACTCCAGCTGAACTGTTCCCAATGCTTTTCCTCCACTTGTTCTGTTTAGCTAAAAATGAATGTCGCCACCAAGCAAAAGAAGGATGTCACCACTTCTGCTACCCGGGAAGTAATTCCTACCGTTGCTCCTGTGCTGATGGCTATGAGCTCGGGAAGGACAAAAAACAGTGCATCGCGTTAGGTAGGTGTGAGCATGGAAGTACAAGGGGGCACATGCTCAGTGCTGGGGTGGGCAGGCCACCATCTGATATCCAGATGCGATCAGCCTGCTTGGAGACTCAAGTGATGAGAATATTATCAAGGGGGCAGAAAAAGGAGGAATCTAGGGACCACCACCCAAGATGACAGAGCAGTGGTAAAAGAAGCAATATTTGATTTGAATGTTTAAACATCGGTCTGCAGAGAGGACTTGCATCATCCTACGTATCACTCACTGGGCCAGGTTTTCCACTCCTACGCTCGGTAAAGAGTAACTCCACTGAAGGCCTGTCTGTTGGGGAATGAGGTTCAACTGATTCCCATCAGGCACCTGATGGTCTGATAAATGAAGGGCAACATTCGCTGCCATGTCAATTGGTTTGAAGCAGTAGCCCTCTTCATTTTTTCAATCTCACACTAGGTACCTCATTCAACCTCATCCCCTTATAAACTAGGTCTACTAAAAACACAGTAGTATACTTAGGCCCTTGTCTATATTAGCAAGTAGGGCAGCCAAATAGGAGTTGAGCTGTACAGCCACACTCTTGGTGATAAAGGCTTGATGTCCACACTCAATGCACATTTCAGGTGGGTTTTACTTCAGACTAGCTCTAGTTTGGTCCTGTGGACTAAGCACCCATTAGTTATGAGAGCACGTTAAATGTGCTCCTGGAGGGTGTCTTCTGGTTTAGCTTCACCTGAACAGAATCCAGTTTGTGTGACCCAAGACCATGCCACGAGGTGAACAGAAAGTGTGATAAATGCAGGTAACTGGGGGATCCACTTGAAAAGCATACTTGCTGTCTGAACCAGAACACAAAGGCATGCGCATCTCTAGAGTGACGGCTTTAACAAGGAAACCCAGGATTACCTTGTCCTGATCGGGCCAGAGCTGTCAGGCATTTGGCGCAATTCAGATACAGGATACAAAAATGAGGAAGCAAGCTGTGGTAATGGTTGGCTGGAGAGGAAGCCTCACTTCATTAGTTACAGACACAATGAAATCTGGTCACCACAAGCCTAAGGCAATGACGCAAAATGTTCGGTGCCATCGCTGATCTATTAGACTACAGATGCCAAATGAATTATTCCAATTCTCACCAGCTGAGATTGTCCTTTTCCTTGGTGCAAAAAACAATCCCCGAAGTCAAGACAAGCAATAAGGTATTTGCAGGTATTAGCTGTCTTGAAATGATACAGCATGAGGTTTTGATTTTTTTTTAATTAATTTGCTAGATCAATGTGCATGTGGGAGACTTCAAGATGGTGATAATCTGATAAGTGAAACCAGGAAGAAACGTGACGAGCGATTTCCTTGGCAGGTATTTCTAGCAATCCATGAAACCTATCACTCAATCTCACATGGACAGTGCTATCTATCATCTTTTTGCATTTTCTTAGGTCCTGCTGCTAAACTCAGAAAGGAAGGGTTTCTGCGGAGGAGTGCTGCTAAAAAGTAATTTCGTATTGACTACAGCAGAGTGCGCCCTTCTGCACAGCCATTTTGCAATCAGCGTTGGTGCCGGTAGGTGATCACATTTTCTCTTGTTGTAGCACATTTTAGTATTGAC
>NW_008825016.1:4867463-4868633 GCF_000699105.1 Pygoscelis adeliae | reverse complement strand
TTCCTGCTGCATAAAAATATTGTTAAAGGAAACAAATCTGCTGTCATCTCATCTAAGCATCTCAGTTAAGTATCTTGAGCTAGAACTACAGCTGTCCCACGCCCCTCTACAAGGTAAGCAGAGAGACAACTACCTCTCAAACGCAATTCACAACTCAGCACCTAGGGATAAGATAAACCAGGTGGATTTGGAGGTGGCTTCTTCCCCCCCCCAAGGAAAAAATTCTTTCATGCCAAAAAATTTACTTCTCTTGTTGGGAAGAATTTGTCCTTCCCTCTGAAATTATGCATGCTTCTACACAGCATTAAAAAGCTGTCAAGATATCATTCGTAGTTTACCCGTTTCAAGAAAGAGCGCCTTTAGTTTCTCTACTGCATGTATTTCTCAGCACGACTAGGCAGCTGTTGTCAGTCTGCATGCAGTTTTCAGGTCTCTGATAAATTATTCCTAAGAGCAGTGAAATGTCATTGCTTCACAGGGCACAATGGAACAAGTGGAACTGAGAAGATAATGCAAGTTAATGAGAAACACATACACATCAGGTATGATGAAGACAGTGGTGAGAACAACATTGCATTACTACAACTCCGAGAGCACGTTGAGTGCAACAACCACCAGCTTCCTGTATGCATCCCTGAAAGAGACTTTGCAGAACACATTTTAATTCCAAAATTGGCTGGTACAGTCAGTGGCTGGAGAATGGAAGGTGATGAACTTCAAGGTGATGAGTTGCAGGTTTCATACCTTCCTGTTGAGGACTGCAAACAAATACTCAACATAAGCCTCACAAACAGGCAGTTTTGTGGACATCTCCAGAAGGCCGTAGACAAACAACTGGCTGGAGGAAGCTTTTTAGCTACTGAGTATAAGGGCACTTGGTTTCTGACTGGTATCCTGGGATCTTGGCCACTAGAAGACACTGACTGGGAAACATTTCTATTCACTAAGACCGCAAGGTATATGATATGGTTTAAACAAAAAATGAAATAAGACGCAAACACAACCAACCCTCCAGCACCAAACCCCTACCAATCACTGCAAGGAAACATTTGGATGCAGCCAGTACACCCATTAGACTATCACGATTTGCAGCAATGGAAGTTGCAACAATGATACGTGTATAACTCCAATCCATACAGAAAATCTTGTTTGTCTTTCCTTCTCCTGCTG
>NW_008825016.1:4853656-4867433 GCF_000699105.1 Pygoscelis adeliae | reverse complement strand
TTAGTTATTTTACTAAAAACTGAGTAAACTTTAAGTTTCCTAGAACTGTTCATCCTAAAATGCAAAAAGTGTTGATGGTTTTCTGGGATTTTAAATGTCGCTAGAAAGAAATAAGTCTTTTTAATTCTTGTTACCCTGAGGTTTGATTCAGCAAATTCATATTCTTATTTCAGCATCCATACAACTAAAACTTACAAAGACCAGGGCAACTCCAAGCCTTTAAATGCCTATGTTGCTGTAGGACTTGACACTCTCATCACACTAAAAATTGCTTCCCCTCATCCATGGTACCTGTGTTTTCCCTTATGAATCACGTCCACGTCAGTTAGTGGATAAAGTAAAACCCAGTTCTCAAAGAGGGGAAAAAATGTTTTATTTCCTTTAAAAATAATTTAAAACCCCCAAAACTACCATCCCATCACTCTGGACAAAGTTATGTTGTACCACCCCCAAACAACCAAAACCCCCAAGGTAGTAACACTTAAAATAATGGATCCAGTGGCAGTGTTGTCCCCAGAAGCAGAATAAAACAGAGTATGGGTAAGTTACTTAGAAAAGCTTTTGTTCATCACAACAAAAATGAAACAAAATATTACCAGAATTAAAAAAACCCAAACCCATCTGTGGGCACCTACAGAGAAAATCCCTACATTTACTTGAACCTGTAAGTATCACTGACACAGTAAATCTTTTAGTGCCAAGCACTTCTCTAGTTTTTAGAGAAGGCTTGAAAAGAATATTTAATACCAGTGAGATTATTGAAGACTTTAAAAAAAAATTGAGACCATGAAAGAAAACATCATTTCCACTCTGAAGAATGGATTAACACAAGTAACAAAGGATGATACTTCTCCTCTCTGAAAGATAAACGCAGAAATACTAACACAAAGTACTTTATAAAAGCTTTAAGTAGTTTGGAAGGAATTTGGAATGCTTTGCTTTATTTCTTCATGAAGTACTTTAAATGATTTAGAAAGCCTGCAGAAACTATCATTGGAAAGTTAGCGTTTCATTCCAACGCACTTTGTAACACTGGCAGCCTTGGCCATTCTGGGAAAGGAGCCACGAACAGTTCTGGGTATTTCAGTCCTGGACATGAACCAGGTCATTTACAACGTTCTCGGGGCGATTAGGAGCAGCTCCACTGGGCAAGCTGAGTATCTGAAAAGTACTTGCATGGAGAAGACACAATACTTAACACACTGTTGACAGCGGAGGAAATGGGTTCTGCTTACTGACGACAAGCTTTTGATGCTGATGCGATATATAGCCTTTAATGTGACCCTGGCAGGAGAAAAAGACAGCATTAGTACTGGAAGCTGGTAACACAATGCCTATAACCTCAGCTGTCTTCAGACTACGTCAAGCAAAGCTATGTGTGTATGCTCAATCACCACTGCGCTACTGTACTTAGTATCTGTAAGGATCCAATTTACGTAAGTGGGTCGACTCACAGAGTAAGCAGAAAGTTGGAACCGTAACCATGTTTGCGTACTAACGGTGCTGTCAGACTGAGAGCCTGCTGCCAGGGCCCCCTACCGGTCTGCTTACATTTCCTTGAAGAGACAGAGCTCTACAGAAGTGTTTCTAGATTTACTCTTGCTCGCTTTAAGATGAGGATTTTAATTAATCACTATTCCAGACCTAATTAACTAAATGACATAGTACTTCCTTTTCAGACATGTAGTGTTGTAACACTGAAAGAAATCTTCCAGGCACCTAATCTCACCCTCTGTTACTCCAAGACCACACCAAATAATCTGCTTTCAAAACAGAGAAGTGGTTCATTTTCTTGCTGACACTGCAATGCTGCTCCAAAGCCTCTGATGTATTAGAAATCTCTTGATTTCAAGCCTTTATCTGTTCATGAGTAGTTGGGATCCATTTAGAGTAAAAGACAAAATGTGAAACAAAACCAAAGAAATCTGGTTTTAATTTTTTCTAATGTTAGAATGTCAAGAGTCTCCTACTTCAAAGGCAGAAGAACAAATCCCTTTTGGTCCCAGTTACAATTTTTGTATTTTTAAATCAGTATTTATGCATATATAGAAATGTCAGTACTGGATTTGTAATGTAAAATTCAACTTCAGTTTTAACCGTTTCCTGCAAAAGAGGCAGGAACTAGAGGAACTCCTCAGGACAAATGAAAAGATTTCACTTTGGGCACAAGTGAATCAACTTTTTTACACAAGAAAACCTGGGATCACCGATATGTTTTTTGTAATAAACTTTTATTCTCTACCTAATTTTTTTTACTGTCTGAAGTCTGGAAGGACCAAACAACAAGTGGTCAGCACATACCATATATATAAGGTTAGCTAAAATGCACTGGACTTCATCAATATCAACGTCATCTACTTGCATGAATTTCAGCGCAAACAGAAAGGCATCTAAAGATAGCTGATGGGTTTTGAGTAGTAAATATCTGAAAGAAACAACAGAAAAAAATCTGTTATTGAGAGACAATCACTTCAAAATTTTGGTTCTTAGAAAAATGGCCTTTCTACAATAAATTCACTTTACCAGGAATTCAGCTCTCTCAGAGAACTAAGGAGCGCATACATTTCTATCTCAGTCCTAGGTGAAACCGTATTAAATCTGCTTTTGCACAAACGTAGTTTTTGTTATGCTTACACTTTCTTGAAGAGATTTCTGTACGTGATGATTTTCAGCTTCTCAAGGATAAGAAAGATTCCACATCGAATAAAGAAGGTCTCATGCTTTGTCAGAGCGTCATTCAGTAGGAGAAGATTGCCTTCACTACAAGGATGAAGAAATGAAAACATGAGAAGGTCTCACCCAAACAAGAAAAAAAATTGTCTGACTTAGTAGGAATGTCCCTCCCTTGCCTTCCTCAATCATCCCAAATAAATACCTTTTACTTAATACTTTTTGAAGTAACACACAATGCAATAAAATAATCATCATACCTCACAGCCTTTGTTACTTCAGCAAACTGCATAAGGTCATACTTTTTTAAGAGCTGAACTGTTGGCATATGGCCCTGAAAAATAAACGGTTTCCAAGTTTTCCAGGATAAAGTCAAATGCATTTTAAATGTAATCTAGTAAGCTATAAAAACATTTGTTAGAGAAAAAGACAAATGTTTAACCACCCTTTTTTTTTTTTTTGCTACAGAACAAGAGGTGAATAAAAGTATTTGTAAGACAACCCCCTTGCCCCCGCCAAACGCCTTGTAGCTCAACACATGATAACTACCTGTTTATCATGGTTTAGGGTGTCTCTATATTTCTTAATGTTGGGGAACAGTTATCAAACATGTAAAATCAAGATCCTGTGACATGAGGCCTAGGCAGATCCAAATTTTATGTCATGGCTGTATGATCTAATCTGCAAACAGAAGAACCGCGGGAATCCCAAGCATTACTAATAATACAAGCAGGGCTTCAGCACGGTCAAGTGCTAGCTTAGTCTGTACCAGATTTTTTCTTTACTATGCCTCCATGTGGAAATAAAAATGTCCTCTCAAAAAACAAACAAAAACCAAACCAAAACAAAAAAAAAGAGAAAGTTTAAACTTAAAGAAACAAAATTAATTCTCATTGCTAGATCAGGTAAGACTGAACCACCTGCACTACCAAAAAGAAACTTCCCCCCCCGCCCCGCACAGCAGAGATCAGATTGCGCATTGACTTGGGTCAGACTTTAAATTTAGGTACCATCATGCTATGCTGTTGGTAACTCCTTCCTGGTTGGAGGATTAACCGAGAACAGAACTCAGCTGCATGGTTACTGAGAGCTGCTAGGAATAAAAAAAACCCATCCAAGCTATTTTAGCACAGTTTAAGGTTAGTGTTAATGTTTGGGCTTTGATTAAAAAAAAGCAACTCTAAAAACAATGACCTTTACCCAGTTTCTTTAGTGCCTCTTGTACACTAGAGCCGCTCCAGAAAAGCCACAGTAATTCTAAGCATTAATGGACCCACCAGTTTAAGGTACCCAGTCAAGACTGGGACAAAGTTTTTGCGAAGACTGTTTTTTCCTTTATCAACCCTACCATTGAGTGGTCTGCAAACAACCAGTAAGAAAGTCAATAAATAAAAACTGAAAACCAGAAGCCAATTATCATACCTACTATGCTTCACCTTCACCCACTTGACACTCCAAGGGACTAGAAAGAGAGCACTGAATGGAAAAGGGAGGATGGTCATAAACAGGTTGGGGCAAAGGTGAAAGATGGCAACTCACAGAAGCAGGTGATAACAGCATTCTCCATGGGTAACTTTGGTAATAGAGCCAGGAACAGGAAACTCTCAAATCTAGTTCTTGTCCCCTCAGTTACACGGAATTGATCGTTAGCATAATCCCACTAACTCAGGGATACACAAATGCCACCACAAGACATGGGAAAGGACACAAGCAAGAAGCAGAGATGTGCTTAACTCTTTTAATAGAAAGATGGAATGATCAAATAGTAACCAGTCTTTGTTGATTTGTTCAAAACCAAAATGCTCTACTTCATGACCCTTCTGACATGCCTCGAATGGGCAAATGTACAAGGCACAAATAGAAAACCCAAAGATAGGAATCCTTTCTCTCCTGTGGCAAACCCCCCTCGACAGTCTTCAGCCATCTGTTTGCACATCCTCCTCCTCCCCTTCACCAGGTGAAAGAAGCAGACAGATTTGTACTAGTGAATCCACACATTCCCTGGCCCATCTGTGCAGTTCATCACCAGACAGGCACTCTGCTACACGACATAAGTTACACTGCTAAGTGCTTCTCCAAAGAACTCAAAGTTATCTTTATTACAGAAGTAAGCTCAGGTTGCATCTTTAGGAGGCGTGGGAGGAAGGTAGAGGGAAAAGAAGGTGGAGGGTTTGTTTGTGGTTCCCCCCCTGCCCCCTTTCTCCTTTCCTGTGTTGCTATAAATGACAATTCAACATTTTTTGTCCTCACACAACAAAGTGTGTGTATGCTGGCTCTTACGGGGGTCAGGCACAGATAGCCTCTGAATTCCAATAAGGGAAAAACAAGAACAATACCAAGCCATCAGTTTGGTTACCTGCCCCCCAAAAAATTACTTAGAAGAGTAACATCTACTCACCAACAACATTTTTACTGGCAGCAGGTAGATCAAAATCATTCTTTTGTTCTTCTGGCTTGAGCGGTGACAGTGCTCAAAGGCAAATGACAGATACTCTTCAGCTGCAGACACAAATAAAAGTGCTAGTAACATGAGTCAACAACAAAAATGGATTAAAACTGCAACCCAAATTCTGTGCTCAATGGCCATCTGTAGCTTGAACACGATATTTGAAATTATATAAAAAAGAAACACACCAATCAAAATATATTAAGAAAAATGCTGTAAGGATTATTGGAGATTCACACAAAATACAAAGTATTACCAGAAAAATAAGTCCTCCCTCAGAAAGACAAAGAAAACTTGTCAAGGTCTAGATGTCAGAGGTAACAATTACAAGCAATATTGGAATTTTCAGCTCATTTCAGTAATATTATTGTGCTACTATTACAGGAGGGAAGAATCTCAAGAAGAGCTGATGAAACAGAACTCTTATTTTCTAAATTCACAGATTAGGTTCTTCAGCGGATGTAAGGTGCATGCGATGCACACATCTGCTGAGCTGCAGAAACGTGCCAGTGAGATCACACAGCATGACAACATGAAAATCTCTCATCAGTTTTCACCGAGAGAGAAAAATGACAAGCCTGACAGGCAGAAGACACTGTTTAGAGTAACAAAACTGGCTCCAGAACAGACTTTGGTCAGGGGCTTAGGTTAGCGATGCAAGTTGTACACCTTAGCTCTAGAAGCATTTCTATTAGTGAATAAGAAATCTCAGAAATGTGGTTTCTACATCTTCCAAAATCAATGCACTGAGAAACTAATTCTACAGTACGGTTTGCTGAAGATTTCCAACGTGGCATACAGCAACTTGAAGAGGACAAGACAGTCGCGAAGCCTCCTTTGGGAAACCTTTTACAAACCTATTCTTTTGGATGCTCATACATTTTATTATGCATGCACACAATGCATAAGACCACAGAGAACATCACTGACACAAATATTTTAAAACTGGGCATATCCTACAATTAGAAGTGTCATGTAATCTCATCTCTGATCTGACTCAGCCTGTGGGCCTTGGATCTTTCAGCACGACTTTTCCTTTGATCAATGCAAACACAACTGCACCTTTACACACATTTTGAGTCACACACACACGACATCAGCCAGATTTCACACCAAGCAGCAAGACTTTAAATCTGTCTTACTGGCACACAGTACCTTGCTTAAAGTCACTGTCAAACATGGCTTTGCGTCCAACATAATATCTGTATGTAACTCGCTGTGCCATACTGTATTCATCCTTCAGATTTGAGCTGTCAATTGCTCTAATTAAGGGCTTACATAAATGGAGCTTGTTGATCTGTTAAAAAAAATTAATTGCCTTTTACTCAGAGAATGTAGATACACAGTATCATATAAAAAAGGGTGGGTTTGACTTAGAATATGAAATGCAAAACACAGCTTACCAGACTTGAACCCTACCTTAAAATAAATTTTAAACAGCTGATTCACGAGAAACAACATGCCCCACTTTTTGGAATCTTCAATGCCTGCTCGACTGTCATAAGAAAAGAAAAAAAACCTACTAGTACTGAACATTGTAAGAAAATAATGACTTTGTCCTTATGGTGACAAGTCATGATATCTATCCTCCATAGATATTTTATGGATTTTTAGGGTAAAAATAGGTGTCTGAAAATAAAAGCCAAGGCCAAACTCCTTCTCTTAAACCATACCAGCACTGTCAAAACAGAACAAGTGTTCCCATCTTAAATTTTGATCAGCTCTGCTACATTTCTTCTCAACATAATGAAAAGATGTCATGCAGAATATTGCTCATCTGCATCAGGGTCCTCACTCCGGTCTGCAGGTAACACATACACTAGCACAGCAGTTGCTTATAATATTCAAGGTGAAAGAAAGGTGGAAAAAAAAAAAGCATTTTCTCCATTTCGGAAGTATTAAAATTGCTAAGACTGGAAACCAGAGTCACCTCTTTCCCATCTAACCATAACGAAGCAAACTTCACAACTGAAGAGGGCACAAAAGTGTTAATGATCTTTCCTGAGAAACAGGGACATAATCAGTCCCTCCCAACAACATCTACTCGGAGTGTTAAACCTGAAGGGAGGCCTCTCCAGCTGTAGTTAATAGCCAAGAAAGAACAGACTATAAATGAGAGGAAAAAACCCTCAGAAGTGTTCGTTCTTACCCAGATATGGTCTTAGTAAGTGGAAAAATCTTATGGAAAGTTCATTAAGTTCTTAATTTAATAGTGCAAGTTCTATAGAGGATCTTTCACTTACGTGTCACTGGCACAGACTCGAAAACAGCTCATCAGCAGTTCTGCTGCTTTTTCCAACATGTCCCCAACTTTGCTTTTCCCTTTCTTCACTAGCTGTTGATCTGCCTACCATTACAGAGCAAGAAACAATGTGTAATTCTGCATCCTGGTTTGCTGGGTTGTAAAACTTAACACAACATTTTATAAAGTCTTATAGCAATATATTTGTCACGCTTGCTATCCCCCAAACCTAGAAGGTAGTCAAGCTCACAGAATAAAAGAAAACACTTGGAGAGGCTCCTGAACACGTACCAAACCTAATGCACAGGAGGACAGTCCTTTGAAAATAGCACTGACCGCTATTACCTTTAGCGCCACTAAGCTTAATGCAGCTCTCGGAAACCTAAGTTCAGGGTCATCTGATAGCTGAATTGGAGCATTAACGCTTCAACTCAAGTTTTCAAAGACCAAGAGTCTGGCAAAAAAATGTCTTTTTAACAAAAGCAAACTAAAATGACTCCCCAGTTATGGAGTCTGAGTTTTAGAATTTATAGTTAAGCTTCTCTCTACAGTCACGAGGGCTAGATTTTATTTCTACATCATATTCAACATTTTCTAGTAGTAACACCCACTGCTAGGACCTGCGATTTTCAGAAGAAAATTAAAATGTATGTTACAGCAGCAAGAGAAAAAAAAAATGAGTTGCCAACACATGGGAAAGTTCCATGCACTGATTAATGCACAACTTAAACAACAAAGAAGAGTGGGGGAAAAAATAGCAAGTAGATATTCACCATGTGCTTTCTAAAAAGGTTTATTATAAGGCTTGCATTCTCACTAGCTGAAACGCAAGGAAAAGAAATGGAAATGCATCCTTTGCTGCATAAGTCTTCTCTGTATCCGCATCCTTTGTATATACTAAGGTTAGAAGACAGAGTTCAAACACTTCCAACATGGCTGATCCCACTTTCCCCTTTCTCATGCATCTCAAATACACGAATTTGCCTCATTCAGACCGAGAATCAAGACTTGTTGCAGAGCAGGTGCACACACACACAAAAAATATTCTCCGTGCAAGCGTGCCAAATGTGTTGTTTTGTGGGTGGGTGGGCACAAGAAAGTGCTGTGGGGACAAACACTGAAAATACTGGATATTGTCAAACCCTAACCTAACTTGACCTCTAGCTTCACCTCTTCAGGTAAAGTGACTAGGAGCAAGATCACGACCCTGTCATTTACCTTGGCCTAGCAGTTCTCATTAGATCCCTACACAAGCTACTTCAGTTCACTACCCTGAGAAAAAGAATGTAAATTTGTTTGGGTTTTTTTGCTTGTCAGCAGTTGCATGGGCTCAGCAAGGGCTCCAATAAGCATCAAAAGCAGTACACACAGCTGGAAGAGGGGAAAGGAAGCAGAAACTTCCCCTCTTCAGATGTGGTAAGTGGTTAATTAGCTCAGTTGTCTGGGATATCCCCACCCTTATAAAGCCTCCACCAAATCCCAAGGATAACACACAGAAATAGTGAGTTGTGCCACCATGCTACTCTATAGTACTTAATCCCTTCGTACGCTCTAAGCAATTGCTGAGAGTTGCGTGCAGGTCCTCAGAACCTCTCTAGCTCAAGTTGCAAATGGGAGGTGGGCAGACTGAGCAACCTAGTTTTTCAGTAGGACTGGATGAATTCAGTGTGTCAACAAAATCCTAAACGAGAAATTAAACAGTACTGAGCAAAATTAGGCTATGTAATAAAGTCTAAAATATTTCCACCATGGAAACTCCTAATAGGTAAAAGTAATGAGGCTGTTAATCAGATCTACTTACATTATTAGCAAAAATTCGAAGATCAAGGGCTACAGCATACATAATAGGTAAAGCCCTGGAAAAGTAAAACATAGTATACTTAGTATGTGCAAATCATGTAATAAGTAAGACACAAGAAACAAGCATTTTTTTTTTCCTAGTTGGTCATAAAACTAGAAAAGTATACATTAATCTTTATTTAAAGAAGGATGCACCTTTTAAAAGGAAAAGTCTTCAAGATCTCAGCATTTCAGAAATCTACACTGGAGGAAGCATTAACTCAGAAACATTTTTTACGGTGGCTTTAATAAAATACCATCTCACCTTGAACAAATTCTTCACGTGTTTACTTATGGACCATTCTACATAATTAAGCTTAAATGTTTAGTTTTCACACTTTTGGATCTAAAAACTCAAACAGGCAGCAAAAACAATTAGGCGGCATTTAAGTATCGCTGGGGATAAATAAAAACTATAGACATTTTAGTTTGACTACTATGGTATTATGATAGTGAAAGATGAGAGTCTAGTTTCTAGCAGCTATGATATACCCACCAGTTTTCCTCTTTATGTGCCTGAAATGCTCGCAGGAAAGATGTATTGTATTTAAAGAAATTTAAAATGCTATTAAATGAAGCACAGATATAAAAAACAGCAGTTGTATGGCACCACATATCACTACATGAAAGGGCAGAAACCAACAAAGCAGCAAGCAGATGAGGAGTCAGTATGCAAAGACGCAGCAGGGAAGAACGTGAGCACAGCCACGCACTCCTTGGTACGGCAGTAGCCGTGAGAAACACTGGTCGCTTAGAGATAAGATAGCAGCTTTCTTTATCAGTATCTTCGCCTCCAGACAAATACAAACTGGTACGTATATTAATGATTTGAAGGTCTCCTATACTCTGTGAGAAATTAATTTTCTATTTTAGAGGCAAGTGACAGATTCCTTCTTAGTCCTACAGAAAGTTGAAAGAAGAGTGTATCTGGATTTCCTTGCTCAAGAACCTAAATAGCTGAAGTGTATTTGGAAGCAGACCACATTCTATTAGATTTTAAAAGGGGTAAAGATAACTTATTCTACAAGAAGACATATAGTTAATCTGAAAACAATATACAAGGTTTATGGAAAAGGATATTGGACGATAACCGTTTGGCATTTGTATGCTTCTATAAAGTCATGGTTTCCAACAGCGTAAGTACACCTGTCAAAGAAAAAGTGCATTAGTGCATCAGAAAATATCATGTATGTAAGACAAATATTTCTTTTTGCCTTTTAATAGGCGTAGAGCTTTAGAGTTTATTTAAAAGAGACACAGAAATATGATTAGAAAATGGCACCAGTATTTTAACACAGCACTAAGCCTCATAATTGTAGAAAACTGACCCGAGAGAAGAATGGGGATTTGTTTGTATAATATGTACAGTATTAACGGTAATATGCTAATGCTTACTGAAACTGTCACCAAGATTAGCATAGATTAAAAAAAAAATCCAAGGCTGTTGAAAGTGAACTAAAGACTGTGTTAATGCAGAATTTTTTTTAAATAAAAGCCTCACAGAATTACTTAGGTCCTAAAGCTGTCTTAAGAGTACTTTTACAACTAAAATTCTCTTTTAAAAATATTTATTTCCCTTACTTATTTCACTCTAAATTCTTGTGTAGCTAGTAAATGCAGAGGAAAGGAAACAGCAAGCACCGAAACCAAAGCTGTGTCAACGGCTATACACAGATGACTGCCAGGTACATAAAGCAAACTTTATGTGGAGAGGAAAGAGAAGGTTTTTATTTCCTGCAGTTCTAGCATTATTTATAAGAGTAATAAACACCAAGTTTTCAGATGTAAGCCCTTTAAAATAACTAAGTAAGCTTAAGGATAACCTTCCCCATCCCTGCTGGATGCCTCACAACTGACTTTACATTCCTGGTCCATCTTTACCTTAAGTGAGCTGCAAACATTTCATCATATGGTGGTTCCAAAACTTGTTGACACTTCTCCTCTGGAGACGGAAGCTAAGTACAGAATAAATCAATGAAAAATTAAAGGAACACCCAATGCACCAGAAACAGAACATCGTATGGGTATTTTGTCATGGCAGTTTTATGCATACATGCCTTTGCTATCTATCAGAACCTTAAGTTGTATTAATAATCACATCCAGTGTCATGAATTGCTAGTGTGCGTTCTGTCTCCAGAACCTGGTTAGAGCTAGCCTTCAGTAAAAGCATCTGAAATGTATACAGCACAAACACTGGACCCTTGCCACCCACTGGTTTACTCTTTATAGTCACTTCCACTGTGCCACGTTACTAACTAATGTAGACCTGGCCAGAAGGGACTTTCAAAACTGGATCTATCCAGAAAACAATTCAAAGTGGAACACAAAAAGCCATCCAGGAAAAAAATGGAAATACATAATATCCTTGTAAGAAGAAAAGGGAAACAAACCTAAAAGGGGATCCTGCTCTGGCCTGTGAAACAGATTTCTGAGGTCTATCTCCAATGGAAAGGAACCCATATAGAGAGCTAGGAAAACTGAAAGCAAAACAAAAGAAAGCTCAAAAACAGATTCTCACCTGTAGCCTTGGGTTTGCAACATGTGGATGTTTAAATGATACCAATTCTGCACAAAATTGTCCATCTCTGCTATCAATGGCTTCTTGTACCTACCAAAGAAAACAGCCACATTACAGAATAAAACCCAGTCACAGCCACACAACGTATTTACGCGTGACTACAGAAGCCACCTTCTTGTTACCACTGTTCATCCACATCAATATCAACCCAAATGTGAGTTTTTAAAGGTTTAAAACTGAATGAATCAATATTGTACTTTCAATACACCTGTTTTTCAAAAAGGTATCAGGGAGAAGGTGGGGCGAATGCTATTGTGGTTTTTTCCATATTTGTAGGATATGAGCAAACCAGAGACTCTCCAAACAACTTACATGGGTTTAGCATTGTAAAACAGCAGTTGTGAAACAGATTTGGTTAAGATTTTAAAAATTCCAGTTGGACTTACAGGCATCAAACATATATGTGAATGCATAAACGGTCTGAGTATTATTGTTTGCAATGCTGTAGATGGAATTTGCATGTCATTAATCAGGATTTGCAAACATGTTTCATGTGAATTTCACGTTTATTAAGAAAAACTACTTCCAAAACACAAAATTAGCTCTCCTTCACTTGGAAAAAAAACACCAATCTCTTAAAGAGTTTAAGCAGTTGATTTTCCGTCTTTTGCCACTTCCCTTGCTATTTTAGTCTATGATTTTTCCCATTTGGTATGGGCTTTGCGTACAGCAAAAACATTTTATTTTTTTTTCCTATCAGGACACAAAAATATGGCAAATAAAGCACAAGCAGTGGGAAAGGAACTCTTAAGAAGTAATATCTAAAAGTACTTCCACAACTGAAGAAATTTCCAGCTTTATGTCACAATAAGCTGCTCAGACAGACTATTTTTTTACAGGGAGTTATCTTTAGCAGGAAGCAAAATTAAACTGTTCTCCCACAGAACATAACATTTACAGTCTTGACAGGTTTCAAAAGTATTCTGTACAGATGCTAGTCTAATATCAGACATTACCTTTGGAATGATAGCTACGTGTTTAATCTACCTGTCTTTTATTTTTAAGCGTTACGCATCCTGCTATCTGTCACTTCCTTGCTTTGCAATCCATTGCTTTGGATTTCCATCCTCGCCTAGTGAGCGTCCATTCCACCAGCAAAGTGTCCGAGTTTGACACAGAGCAAAATGTTTTTTTCATAAGAGAGAAGGTATCGGTGAGGGTTGTGCATAAACTTAAGAAAATGCAAAGAGTTTAAATGCACAGACACGGTGTATATGATATGGAGGGTGGAGACAGAGGATCACAGGGACTGTCAACTGGAGAAGATGCTGACTTTTCAGAGCAGATCACTGTCCTGAGAGATCGCAGCCGCCCCATTTTTGAGACTAAAAACCGAACAATTATTCTCTTTTTGTGCCCTTCACTCAGTTGACTTGACTGAAGCAAGTAAGATGATAACAATGATGAAAACATGATGGTTCAGAAAGAAGCAGTAAGAGCGGTCACACTAAAAGCCTGACACTGAGAGCTCAGTCCAGCTGGTACCTTTGGGACCTTACTCCTGTCTGCATCCTCCATGCCACACCCACCGTGCCGCTGCATTTCTGTACTTCTTAAATCCCTGTATTTCTTAGATCCCTGAGCTGCATTTGTTACTGCACGCGCACACAATCCCAACGTGTCAGTTCTTATGGAAAAATTGCTTCACTATTCATTCTATCAGTAACCGTCACACTTTTCAGAAATTCCAGGAGTACATCCTTGGCAGACAGTGGTATGCTTACTACAGACTTAAAAAATATAGCTGTTTACCACGTCGCACGTTCTAGGTTCATTTATTTCTTAAACAAGGTAACAAATTTCCAGCAAAGAAAAATACACCCGCATAATCTAGCAGTGCCCACAAATAAACAACTTCGCTTACTTGCTGCAAGTACTGATTTATGGTGATGTGCGCCATTAAAATAGAAGCAGAAGAGGCAGGAGTCCCAAATAAAATGCAGCCGTATCACATTCTGCAAAACGAGCAAGACTTTAAGAGAACGGCAGAGCGACAGCATC
>NW_008825016.1:4815448-4851023 GCF_000699105.1 Pygoscelis adeliae | reverse complement strand
GCTGCGGGGTCAAGTGCACCGCGCAAAGGTTTCGTCGCCTTGGGAGGAGTTAGTAACCCTGTCCTTGTGCCAAACTTAAACGATCGAGCGCAACGTGGCTTGGCAGAACTCAATGAAGCAGGGTGAGAAAGATTGCTGCAGACTCTCACTGAGCGGCTGGTTTTCAACTACCTGTGTCTTCCTTCACAGAAAGACCCAAATTACCAGATAATTACACTCAGGACACCTGGCAAAAACTTCATGAAGCGGTGGGAGCGATACAGAGTAGCATTTCTATTAAATACAACCTTGAAGAGCTCTACCAGGTAAGGCGTGTAGGGTTCTTTTCAGTTTAACAGAAGGAAAATTAACTGCCTTGGGACTTTCACAGAGCTACATATTTAACACAATGCATTTTGAGTTGTTAAAAGCTGATTATATTTTCTGAACTGCTCGCTCCGTATTCTGTTTCTAATCAGTTTGCAGTTTTGTATAGCAGTTTGTTGGAGAGTTACCAGGATCTGGGCCCATGAAAAAGCAGTTTATGTTGGGAGAGACGGAAGGCTGTGCCTGGGCAGGGTTCAGATTTAGGTCTCGATGTCTCCAATACTGTGCCTACCCAAGATGCCGAAAACGGGATGTTACTCTCATTGGGTTATGCAGATACATATTTTATGATGATTTCTCCTTTTGTACATGCTTTCGTCTCTTGTGTATAGCGATGTTGAAATACTTGTTATTATTAGATAATAACAATTAGACTTCAGCATCAATACCCTTTGGGGAATTAAAAAGGAATCTTCGTTGAGCAGGCAATAAACTGTCAGTTTACCTGTGGTTCAGATTACTGTTACATTTTCATAACAATCGGGATCTTAATTTTTTTATTAAAATGGTAAAAAAATATTTCTGGAACATTTGGACTACTGGAGCAGGGGCTAGGGAGGGTAAAATAGAGAAATACTCATTAGCCATTTCTTCCTTTCTACTTTCTCCATTTATGTATGGTTTAGTTCTATATTATTTTAAACATACGTGCTTTGAGATATTTCACTGAAGTGGTAATTTTTTACAGTGGTCATGTTTCAAAAAATTACTGATGCGCTAAGTTGCGCTACATAGATTAAGTTACGAGTTTTCTGTGGGTGCAGGTGTTTGATCTGCAGATGCGGCTCTCATTGCCAGATCAGGACTTAAGTCATTATTGTGCTCACCTCAACTTTTCTAAATGTTCAGCTGGGGTAGGTTTGATGTTGTCTGCGAAGTGCAGACTGAGAGGGGAGAAAGCCAGCAGTCCATATTGGGTCCATGCTCAAGAAAATCAGGACGAATTTGAGAGCTGACTATACTTGTCTCTGTGATTAGTTAGGATATTTAATGTATGGGTCTAAAATGGCTGATTATGTAAATGCATATTGACTTAATATAACTTACTCCCTTTAAATAGATAACGACTGTGATATATTCATCTATTAATACTCGCAGGTTTGCAGAGTTTGAATTACATAATACATTTTATGGTTTTAAGCTCAGCATTTGAAAAATCCTACTTTTTCATGCCTAGCTAAAAAAAAAACAAAACCCACAGATGCTTTAGCGTTACCTAACTTGTTTTCAGAAGCTCAGAAATGAGATTAGAGTAATATGGGTATGAAATTGCCAGGGTACAGACTTGAGTTTTGGCAGAAGAGGAGGAGAGAGATATCAGATATACTTCTTGCTTTTTCTGTTTGCCTGCTTATTTGTAAAAACTGCGCAAGGCCAGTCCAATAATCTGTAAGACAGCAGTGCAAATCAGCAAGATTTCTGCACAGCGGGTGGTGGAGGTCAGTGTGCCTATGCATACATAGGTACTTACTCTCCGGCCAAAGGAATAAAAGATGAAGTTCAGCATCCATTGGAAACCTGATCTGTACTTACAGATTGTTTTAACTGCCTGTTGGTGAGCACCGAGTCATCCACTGGGGAGAATTTCTCTGTGTGCATCAGTTCTTACTATCAGGGCTTTTTTTTTTTTGCATCTTTATCTGATGGTATGGGAGGAAGTGAGAGGCCTACTAGAGTTCAGTGCGGTGAGTGGGCTGGTATACCAGCCTGCCTTTGAACTTTCTGATTTATTTATTTCATTTGGCACGGTGGCTGAGGAAAAACTGAAGAACAATGACAAGGCTTTGTGGGAAGCCCGAAGGATACTCCTTTCCAGGCATTAGAGGCAGCATGGGATCAGGCATGAAGGTGCTTGGCAGAGACATAGTCAGTGAGCAATGGGAGGGTGGCAGCCAATTTTTTGCGACTAAAATAGAAATGATGTCTGGGATTGATGGTAGATTGCACAGATTTTGATAGAAGTAGCTTATACTTGATGGGATAGAGAAAGTGGGGCAGTGCAAAGAATTGCCGAGTGAGGAATGACTGATAAAAGTAATGGAAAAAGAAAATTCCCTTTGCAGAAAGGCCCTAAATAACCTGAAATGGGGCAGCACTGCCCTTCTGGAGGGCGTAGAGTAGAACGGTGTAGTAGTGAAGGAAAAAAAGTGATGAGTCCTGACCAGACTTTTATCTGGGTGGGTGGGTGGATGGATGGATAGGAAGGGCTATGTCATAGGAAACATAAACTATCTGCAAAATGATTATGTGTGAATACTGTTGCAGATGTCATTTTACTTATCTCTTTTAAGACCAGATGAAAAACATAACATAGGCACTGTGTGATAGTTGCGTGTGTTTGTTTGCTTGCGTTAATATTGTATCAAAATTGAGGAAGCCATAGTTAATGTGCATTTAAATAAAATGACATCAGGTAGATTAGAATTACCCCATGGGGAGATCTCTGGGAAGCAGATTCACTTTATGTTTTGGAAGACAAACTATTCAGTATGTTAGAACCTATAGAGGAAATAATACAAGAAGTAGCAATAATTTGCATGCTAAATGCTAAAATAGAAGACTGCTCAAAACAAGCTATCAAAAGGTTGATTTGAAACAGAACTTTTACTAGATTTGTGTAGGTGAAAGGTCTGAAAGTGTTGTCTTTCTCGTATCCTTGTAGATGTGATAATTACAGTAGCTTTTTTCCAGACTAATTGTGTGCAAGATGAATAAAAGTCAAAGCAAATTTCTTCAGAGAGGCAGCAAAAACTCCAAATGAAACAAAAGGTGAAGAAGGAGGAGGAAATGACTGGATCTCATGCCCCCCCATCAAAAAAAGCAGAAACAGCTAGTAGAGGCGTCACTGAGGTGATACAGCTGCAGTTTGAATTACACTTCAAAAAGCACTGCTGCTCAAAGAAGCAGCCCCACTTTCCCCCTCACCTCTCTCTTGACCCATGCACTTGCTAGCGCGTGTGTTTGTGTGGTCTTAAACTGAAACAGAGTGAAGAACATTTACTAATGCTTTGACAAAGAGTTACATGCTGGCATTGGGCAGCATAGCATTTCATATTACAAAGAAATGACACACCCAAAAAAGCTAAAATTTGGGGGGAAGTGAGTAAACAGCAAGCACTGGGAAAATACTGAAACTTCGTCCAAGTTCCTTGATGCTGTCGGAAAATTCATCAACAAAATATGACACTATAAATCCTCGGGAGCAAAGGAAAACATTCTTGGGCCAGTTTTAGTTGTCCAGGTGAAATAGTACTTTAAATCTTAGGCAACATTCTCTGCAGTATCACCTCACAGCATAAAGGCAGTTGAGCTGAAGTTAAAGGAAGAGACAGCTGGATTTTTAGTTCTGAAAATCATGTCCGACTTCTTTGGATAAGTTTCTATGAAGCACTGAATTGCCAAAAATACTTACTGTAAACTTTGCAGTTCTCACAGAACATTTGGCTGCCTTCATTGTGATTCATTTCAAATGCTATGGTCTATTAATAAAATAATTTATTGAAATACAGCACAGAAGTTAAAATAAAGTGTGCCTGGAACAAAGTCTAAATATAGGCAGCGGTATCAAGCAAGGCTATGTTTTCTCTTTGGCATTCTCATTGAGTTTCTTGTGAGGAAAAAATGTTAGTGTAAGACAAAGTAATTACTGAATAGCTGAACAGCAGTATGCTAGAGATGTGCAGAGCTGTCTCTCTAGTCTAGGTCAGCTGCGTAACAACTCAATTTACATTAATGTCGTGACCACAAGAACATTTGGTTTTGGGCAGAATCGTTAGCTATGGATAAATACTCAACTAAATCCCATGAGGTCCCAATAAATCAATTCAAGTCTGTCTTTAATGATTAATGGAGGTGGGGGGGTGTTTTTCTTTATTTTTTCCCCTCAGTTTACATACCTTAGCACGAGTGTGTGAATCAGTGGAAATATTTGGAAAGAAATAAGTTAATAAAGTGGCAGGAAAACAGCTGTATTCATTTACTGTTTATAGAGAGTTGTTGAAATGTCTACCTTAAAGTTATTAAGAAATGAAAATACTTGGTATGATTGTGTTCCCCCCAAAAAAATGCATGTGTGCGTGTGCTGGAGGATGCACAAAATGGACCTGCAGGAAGAGTTCTGCTGCTGAGCAGTATTCATGGGGGGGGAATTCTTGTAATGTTTAACAGCACATCTGAAATATGACCCAGATGGTGATGGTGGACCTTGTTTGTACACGAAATTTGACAGTATAAGAAGGGACCAAAATCAGAAAGGAGTCATGAAGTCTTAATTTTTCTACATATTTTGGATAATTTCATTTTGATATTTTGTTTTTATGTATAGCTTGGACAGATAATGTTGATTTTTTTTTTCCTCTGTTGTTGGCCTTGATTACACAGGCACAAAAATTTGAGTTGGTTTTTTTTTATCTCAGTCATAATCTTTTTTGTTTTTTAGGCTGTTGAAAATCTCTGTTCTTACAAAGTCTCTGCTACACTGTACAAACAGCTGCGACAAGTCTGTGAAGATCATGTGAAAGCACAAATCCTTCAATTTAGAGAATATCCTTTTCTTGTGCACAGAAATGGTTAGAATGGTTAGTTTAAATCATTATTTTTAAACCAACACTTTGTAAAAATTACATCAGTAATTGCCAATGTGTTAAAGAAGTTCTTTGTTGACCACTTACATATTTTCAAATCAGGCATAAGCAACTTTAGTCATCTGGATGAATAATTTTTGTGTGCAGATAAGTAGCATGCTAATAACAATTTACTTATCATTTTAATAGGAATGCGAATTTTACACCTAATCTAGAAAATTTCAGTAGCACGATGAGATTTAACAGCAGGTATGGATTTTTATAGCAGTTGAGTAGTGGAGATGCTTACAGCAGCAGTGGTTTAAAAAAAAAAAGAAAAAACCTCACCGCAGTAGTTTTCAACAACAGTGTCTGCTGTAAAAGAATTCTCAAACATGAAGTATACCTGTTTGACCAGTAGTAACTACTGGTCAGCAGCAATGTGTCACGGAGGCATTCAGCAAGCCCTTTAGGTATCTCATGAGGTTCTTGGGAGAGAGCTTTAAGTTCAGGAGATCACTTGGCTGTCTCAGGACGCACAGTAACCTGAAGTTTTGTGGTAAATTTCCCCATAGTTTTCTCAGGTTACGTTGCTGAGCTTTTCTTCTGGCTGAACTGGTCGCAGAAGTGCCTGTAGATCTTCTCTGGACACTTGGGTGTAGCCAGCCTTGTTTTCTGAATCCCATTGTGCTTTTCATGCTGAGACTGTTCTTTATGTGGTAGTTGTCTTTTGTGTAATAGCATAGGGGTTGCATTTGCTCAGGTAGTAGGATAAATAGAGTCTATGCCTACCTGGCTGTCCCCATGTTCCTCGAGAGTGCCTTTGCAAACAGATGCTGGAGAATGCCATACTGAACAGATACTACAGTACTTTGGGTGCTAGCAGTGTTTCCTAGGTTTCTGTATGTATTTTATTAGCAGAAAATGATAAGTCAAAGTAGAAAGAAGCAAGGGACTAGGGCCTAGAAAGAACCTTCTTTCCAGGCGAATGCCTTGAATGTGCTTTGGATTGTGACTCTCAATTTCTCAGTTCACTGCATTCCCCAGGTAAGTGCCTACACTCATAAAAAAGATCAATTTTTTTTTTTTTCCCCCCTGTTATCTAGCTAAGTCACAACATGGTTTTTGGTTTGGTTTTTCTGAGTCCTAGTTAAGGAGTCTGGCTTCTACGTAGCACATAAGAAATATTGGTACATAAATTATCATTGTGAATTCACCTTTTATATGGCAGCTGATTTTTTCATTACATTTACTTTGATGCATTTAAAATCACATCTAACTAAAAAGTACATTAGTCAGTACAGTAGTCTCTTAAACATAACTGATCTCTAAGAACCAAATCTTATAGTCTGCTTTAAAGCAGTACAGTCAACCAATTTTTGCATCCCTGGCTTTTCAGACTTCAGATGATGTTCTAAAGAGATGTTTTAAAGCTGGTGTTTTAAAACGTTGCTTTCTCCCCACCTCTGACAGAACCAGTGGTTTGGAGAGTTGAGAATTTTATATTTTACAGGTATACCACTTTATATCCCAAGGGCATGAGATCAGATTAATCAGATTTGGCCAGAGGGAGTTGGAGATGATACTGTGCAGGGAAGGAAAGTAAAGCCACATTTGAGTTTACTCATATGATATATTAGAATTCTGTTATTCATACATAACAGTTGGATCTGTTGTGTATATAGAGTTTACTTAGGGAGACCTGGAGATGTATATGAGAAGGGCGGGATTTGGATTTTTTTTTGAACTGTAACTGCTTTTAAGAGATTAGGGTCACTCCTGTTGTGTACAGTGTGAACTCATTAAAAAAACAAAATAAACCTTTCTATCTCTCTCACCTCAGTTGGTGACAAGCTTGTTTTTGACACTGGTGGGATTTCTTGTTTAAATCTATACCAGAGTTATACGGTACAGCCACTAGATGATATTACTGAAGAGCAGTGTTATTCCTTGAAAACATAGGGAGGCCCTTTGGAGAACTGCCAGCCCCTCTGCTGGGCAGAAGCTCTGCAATTAACTGTTTTTCCCTGGGCAGTCCCAGTAACATCGGAATATCCATGGAGCAGCTTTGCTTAATGGCTGGCAAAGATCATAGAATCATAGAATGGTTTGGATTGGAAGGGACCTTAAAAATCATCTAGTTTCAACCCCCTGCCATGTGCAGAAAGGATGGGAGGTCTCTATTAATATTCAGACTATCATTTACTGTGAAGGTATAGTTAAATTATTTTTTGCATGGTTCTGGATTCTACAGTCAAAACAGAAGTAAAGGGTTAATTAAAAGCAATAATACTAGTTCAGGAAAGGCCCAGAAACATTCATTATTTTGTTTATTGAAAGCAGGTTGGATCCAAAGAGGCACTTTTGTGTGTTTGCTTTAGGAAAAATGGGACATCTTAACTCAAAAACCTCAGATATAACTCATCCATTGAATCCAAGATTGCTACTTAATTTAAGAGTGACCATAAAATGAGACCAACACGTTACTCATCAAACCCACAGCACTGACAGTAGGATTTCCAGAGTCTGAACTTCACCTGAAGTCTTCAGACAGCAGGGACAGCAGACTTTCCCTGTGCAGAAGATGTTATGATCCTGTTCAACCAACTCAAACATACCCTAGACTTAAACAAAATCAAATCAAATAAAAATAAAAAGGAAACAAGCTGAAGCAGGAGAGGCAGGGTAGGTATCTACATTTTCATGAAAGTAATCTTCTAGATACACTGTGGAATAAACACCAGCTGAGACAGCACTATACAGCTGTGGAAAAGGTAACAGCTCTGAATCAGAGACCATCAGAAGCAGATTTTGTTGCACAGATACTATTACTCTACTCCAGGATGATTCAGATAATGTATCTTTATGAAGAAAGATAGATTTTTTTGTATTTTTTTTCCTCCCAAACTGCTAAGTCTGGCTATTGGAAATTTTCTGCAGGAGATATCCATGTGTTACTTCTTCCGGTGGGATGACATTTAGCTCCAAGCCTGCAGTGGATAGCACTGATTTTCAGTGTTTGGATTAGGGTACTCCATTCCACAGGAGAGTCTAAGGCTGTCCTATCCCTGTCCATAGCATGGGGGTTGGACTAGATGATCTTTAAAGGTCCCTTTCAACCCAAACCATTCTATGATTCTATGACAAAGCTAAACCACTTATTCACCTATTTACTGTCACGAGTGGATGAGTTTATAGGTAAATTTGCAGATGAACCAACACTTGTTATTCACTTAAATCTACCAGTTATTTCCTTACTGGTGAGCAAAGAAAACTGAAATGAAACTGAAAAATGAAACCCTGTAACAACAACACGGGAAAACAAACTGTATAATGGCATATATAGGTACAGTAAATACACCTCCAGAAGTACAGTAATTTAGAATTAGTCATATTGCACATAAAGCATGCAATTGAAAGGCAGTTTTCAATACAACCTATTAATGAATGTGACTTCCTAAAAGCATTTTTAATATACAAGAAACAGATTCTGAAATTTTGGAGGAGTACTGTTACACAAAATGGCATAGTTGCTCAATTTTTTTTTGTCTTTCACTGAATTAAGGGAAGGCAACATCTATATGCATTGCTTCTGTCTGTGACAACACACATTAAACCACTCAGAGTAACTGAATGTTATCACACATCATCTAGTCATCCTACCTACAGAGTTTCAGCAAGAGCAATGTAAACAAGAAGAATAAGAATCCTTCTAAAACCCCTGGATTTTTACACTGCATCTTAAATGCCTATCACTCCTCCATGACCCAGTAACAAAGATGCATCCCGGTTCTCAAGGTCTTTAAAAAGTCTTTTCTTGTTATTGCTTCTTGTCAGACAAGATGGAAAGTTAGATCTGTCTGTTAGGTCCTCCCTGAAAGCCATAAGCTGTCCTTTCCGCACTCCCTCCGTCCCTCTTATCCCACACACTATGCAGATCTGTACATGTCTGGCTTCCAGAGCAACTGACTGAATGAAAATAGTAGTGTGGCATTTCCCCATATGCCTAAGTCTCAGTTTCAAAATGAACTTAAACTTTAAAGCAATTTGTCTTTTTTTAATTTCTGGCTTTTTTTTTTTTTTTTGAGAAAGCTGTTCTGTTCATAGGCAGAACATGAAGCATAACCAAGAAATGAAGCCAACAGGGAAACAAAGTCAGGCAGGATATCAGGGCACCAATAAAACAGTTATTTTCTGCCTTTCTAAATTAAATCTTTAATAATTGGTGCACACTGATACAACATTGTTGCCCAAAGCAGAAGGTAGCTTCTTGGAAAAATAATGCCAAATGTCATTGCTTCTTCCCTTTCTTATGTCCGAACAGTGCCTGAAAGAAGGATTTTCTTTAAAACAATACGATTATATTGTCATAGAATATTTGCATCTGGTGTTGTTTTCTTTGACAAGGTACTTTGTGCACTTGAGACAGAAATATAATAGTTCCGTTTTATGAACTGGAGTCAACGACATAATTTTAAAATTATGCATTTCCTAAAAAACATAACTTGTTAACCCATATATGTTTCCAAGTGCTACTGAACCACTGCCCCAATAAGAATGTTATGATAAGAACTTACTAAGGACTACCTCTTTTTTTCTTCTCTTGGATATAAATGCAGATATTTTTTATTTGTGGTGCAATAGTCAATCACTTGGGAGGTGGGAGGGATACTCTCTGCACAGCTTTTTGCCAGGAACTCAGGTTACGGTAGGCAATTTATTGCCAACTGTGAAAAAGGTGGATTACTAGAGGTGAGGCCAACATGCAAAGATGCTACTGTTTATTTTAAAAATCAAATGCAATAGCAACTTTCCTTCAACAAGAACAAAAGAAGTCTGTATGGTTTGCGTTTTCTAAAAAAATATGTAAACTCTACTCCTATTTAAACACACTTACAGTGTAACCTAGTATCCAGCCAACAGCATCCTTTCTATTAAAACTTCAGCGTGCATTGGATCATGCCATTAAAAATTATTCACTTAGGCAAGGCTGCTGTGGACATAAGCAACCAAAGATCATAGAATCATAGAATGGTTTGGATTGGAAGGGACCTTAAAAATCATCTAGTTTCAACCCCCCTGCCATGGGCAGGGACACTTTCCACTAGATCAGGTTGCTCAAAGTACCATCCAACCTGGCCTTGAACACTTCCAGGGATGGGGCATCCACAACCTCTCTGAGCAACCTGTTCCAGTGCCTCACCACCCTCATAGTGAAGAATTTCTTCCTTATATCTAATCTAAACCTACCGTCTTTAGTTTAAAGCCATTACCCTTTGTCCTATCACTACATGCCCTTGTAAAAGGTCCCTCTCCAGCTTTCTTGTAGGCCCCCTTCAGGTCCTGGAAGGCTGCTATAAGGTCTCCCTGGAGCCTTCTCTTCTCCAGGCTGAACAACCCCAACTCTCTCAGCCTGTCTTCATAGGAGAGGTGCTTCAGCCCTCTGATCATCTTCATGGCCCTCCTCTGGACTCACAACAGGTCCATGTCCTTCTTATGTTGGGGGCCCCAGAGCTGAACGCTGTACTCCAGGTGGGGTCTCACAACAGCGAAGTGGAGGGGGAGAATTGCCTTCCTCGACCTGCTGGTCACTCTTCTTTTGATGCAGCCAAGGATATGGTGGGCTTTCTGGGCTGCAAGCGCACATTGCCAGGTCATGTTGAGCTTCTCATCAACCAACACACCCAAGTTCTTCTCCTCAGGGCTGCTCTCAATCCGCCGTGCCTGTCTTTGTGCTTGGGCTTGCCCCGACCCATGGCCAGGACCTTGCACTTGGCCTTGTTGAACTTCATGAGGTTTGCATGGGCCCACCTCTCAAGCCTGTCCAGGTCCTTCTGGATGGCATCCCTTCCCTCCAGCGTGTCAACTGCACCACACAGCTTGGTTTCGTCGGCAAATTTGCTGAGGGTGCACTCAATCTCACTGTCCATGTCGCTGACAAAGATGTTAAACCGTGCCGGTCCCAATACCGACCCCTGAACGCCACTCATCACTGGAATCCTCTCCAGAATCTGGCCTCAAAAGATACTGGCAAGCTAGTTTTCCTTAATAGGTGCTGTACAGATTCTCTGGATAGTCTCTTATTTTTAAAGAAGATAAATAAATGCTGGCAAGATCATTGCAGACAAATGGTAAGTTGAATGTTTGTTCAGAAAACGTATCCTTGAGGTGTGAAATCTGGCAAAAAGGAGTTTGTCATGGTTTTAACTTGGGACTGCATTGCACCTCCTCCTCCAAGTTTCAGCATTGCTTTTCACTTTCCCCTTTGCTAGCTGGGGGCGGTTTTGTTGTTGAAAACTTACGTTCTGCTGTGTTGACTCTGACTTTCATCGGTTTCATATGAAGTTGGAATATCACTCAGAAATATATTGTGACACCTGTTTTCTATGGGTGGAAAGAAAAACTAACCACGCTATGCTGAAATTGTTTGCTGTTGGTAATTTTAAGTAATTGGAGAATCCACAATCTTTGCTTTTAGGTAGCTCCAAGAGCTAGGTTAATTTGTGACTTTTTTATTTTTTTGCAAAGCAGGGATGATTATTGTGACTATAGGGCTAAGAAACAGGAAGATTAAAGAACTGAAACTCTCTCTTTCTTTCTGCCCTTCTTCTTGTCCTCTACCTACACAATGAATTATGTTACAGAAAAAAAATTCTTTCTCAAAGACACTCTGTGTGAATTGTCCCTTTAATAATGCATCATCATAATTCTAAACCAGCATTTCACAATGAGTTTTCATTGCGTTGTCACTTAGCTTTGCCTACAGATGCCCAAAATGGTTGAATTTCTATTTTCATTCCTCAAATCCACCCCTCTCCCCTCCCCTGTGGGGGATGGGCAGAGGTATGTGATTTTTATCTGAAATAAAAATGGAAAGCATTATGGAAACTATTCAAAACAAATTCAACAGTCTGATGAACATAGAATTGAAGTTGGCCTTGAAAAGGTAATTAAACTGGACCTGTGTTTTTATAAAAAGGCTTTTACTATGAACTCTGTTCACTTTAATTACTTTTGAGTGTTTTTTTTATTTTATTATTTTTTCTCCTCAAAGCAACAACCTGTAGCAAGTGGCTTTCTTGTTCATGTGCTGAGTTAGCACTTGTGGTATTTAAGAAAAAAGAATCGGCCTTACTGCTGTTTTACTTTAATATGCTTGGCCAGAAACAGTGTCAGCTTGAGAATTGCTTCAGAAGCAGTGAAACCTTTTAGGGGAGGAGTAGGTGGACAGCTGGGGATAGCAATCTCTGTAGCTGGCCTGGAGGTGAGTTAGTTACTGACATCCTGTTTTATGCTAAACTGAAAGCTGGGCAGCCTTTTTATGAGCAAAGTTAAAAATGGATTTTGAATGTGAAAGCATAATAAGCTAAAAACCCACCTCCTTCTCCCACTTTTTTAATTAAAAAAAAGATAATATATTTTTATACCTTCTTTTTCCTGTTAGAATTAATGTATCCCTATTTTTCTCATGAATTTTGGCAGCTGTCTTTTATTACGAAAAGATCTGTTGCACAGCTTATTACTGTCTCTGCTTAAAGCTTCTTTTTTTAAAAAGCAAAAACCATGGCAGCATGCTATTTCAGGGTGTTTACTGAATGTCTTGGTGGTACTGCTTGAATGGCTTATGTATCTCAGTAGCACTAAAACTCGTAACAGGCTAATAAAACTGTTTAGTTAATGGTCATGAGTTTGAAACTGTCCCGGATGTACTTGGTAATACAGCTTAGTAATAGTATTAACATCAATAAATTACATACCAGTGGCTGTACAGGTCACCACAAAAGCTGAAAATACATGCATCAGCAATTAAGGCGCATGACTATGTGATGTAGTTTTTCAGAATTTGCTTTATAATTTAAAATGCCACATGATGGTGAAGAGAAACATTTTCTTTATGTATTTTCAGATCATGATCAGAAGCATTTTCCTATTTTTGGATCGTACATATGTACTTCAGAATTCAATGCTTCCTTCTATATGGTAGGTATCCACGGAAGTATTACTCGAATCTTTAGAGTTTGAACATGCTATTATATTTGTAAAGGTTGAAAATAAATTTTTCACATTATATTTGATTTGTGTAATAGGTCTCTAAAATTTTCTGTTAATTTATGGAAATACATGTGTCAGTGTATGCATGTGTCATTTCCTCCTTCCCCAGGAATATTCATTGTAAAATGAAGGTAAAAAAAGAAAAAGGTCTGTGAACATATGCTTAAAAGTCAAGGCATATGTATAGCTGTAGTTGTCACAGCCTGGGTGAGGCTGGCTGTGTGGGGAACCTCCTTGGGCTGATGCTTCTGCACCTTAACCCTGGGCCAAGTGTTACTTTAGGCGCTCTTGGTTTTGCCAAAATTCAGTGCTCAACTCCTTGCTCAGTTGTTTTTTAAATAAGTCAGATACACTGACAAGGTACAGATCATCTTTCCAGCACTGGTCTCTTGAGAGTCGAGATCAGTGGCTCAGCGTGTTGAGATGAAAGCCAGCTCCCCTAGATGCTGCTGTACTTTTGGCACACCACAGTCACGTCTTTGGGCATTCTGTTTTTCAGCATCCCTCCTGAGGGGCATTTTCTATCATCGCCTGAGCAAAAAAACCTAGGCTTTGCCAAAAATTTCTGGTATCAGTACTCCACCTAAAGCAAAAAAAGATGTAGATAAAGTACTGAAGTGAGAGTGTGCCTTTTCCCTGCCTGGCTGGCTTCTGTGCTCTCGGGAGTTCCTCAGGCTGTCTGAGAAACCTGGCATCCTTCTCCCACCCCTCACTTGTCCTGTGGACATCTTTCTTCCCGACCTCTGCAGTAGTTTTATTCCAACTCTTTGTGTTAGGCTTCCTTTTACTGAACGTCGTTGAAGGGATCTGTTCATACTTTGTGTCTTTCTTCCTCATACTGGGAAAATTTCCCTTATTGAAATCCTGATGCATGAGAGGACAGATATTGGAGATAACAAGTTTTACCTAAGATTCCTCTGTTTTCCGTGGCCAAGACAATGTTTAATACTTGTTTTTTTCATGGCGTAGAGGCACCATTCCTCATCCTCTTGGAATAAAACAAGAATCTGATACAGGTGATCATAAGGTCCTAAACATACAGAGAATTCATGCTTTTAAACAAAACTTGTAAATTACACATAGATTGACTGATCCAGGGAATCTTATGTTAAGGTCTATGTTCAGATTTTTTATTATTTTTATAATAGTAATTTTTTTAATAAGCAGAGAATGTTGTACAGTATATTATGTGAAATATGGTCAGGCTGGTCACAGTTGTTAGCTGAAGGGAATGCATCTGGTAGCATGTGGCCTGGTATTATGATAATTCTTGTTATATTTTTCTTAGTGGACAGCGCCAAAAGTATATATATACACACCATTAATATATTCTCTTTCTGTGTAATATATATACACGATATATATTTTATACGTATTTGTTTTTCTCAAACTGAGATACAGATTTTTGGAAAGAATCAGCAGTGTGATTTATTGATTTTCAATATTCACACAGGGATATGGGGCTAGAGTTATTTAGAAATCATGTCATTAGTGACAAGCAAGTTCAAAACAAGACTATTGATGGAATCCTCCTGCTGATTGAACGAGAACGGAATGGTGAAGCTGTGGACAGAAGTTTGCTGCGGAGCTTGTTGAGCATGCTCTCTGATCTGCAGGTGAGTACAGCAAACTTTACTAATAACACCTACGTTTAGAAACACAGTTTGGACTCTTCTAATTTGTGTGTTGTACGGAAATAATTTTATTCTTCCAGTAAATGTGCTTCAAAATCTAGCTATTAGACTGATAAGGTTGCCTTTTCTTTACCCGATGCACAATCTTTCATTCTCTGTTTGTAAATGAGACCTCTTTGCCTGTTTTTCTTAGCTGACATAGTAGCCTACAGACTCTTAAATAATAGGTTTGCAAGTCTTTTAGTATGTGTAATATTTTGTCTGTCTTCATCACTGGTTTTCTAATCCTAGTGCTGGTTAAACATAGCAACCAAAAAAGACCACCTCCGTCACTGTAGAAAGGCTTTTTGGAGTCCAGATCCTGGGTCTGTACACAAAAAAATCACTGCATTGGCAAATTCTTAGCAGAGATGCCAAGAATAGAATGAGATGTAAAGTTAAGGCCAACGTTTCCAAATAGATAAGGTCAATCTGTAACTTACTGGAACTTTCTATTAGTGTAGATACTAAGTAACCAAATAGAATAAAAAATGTTGTGCTTCTGACTCTGGCGTATGTTGTTCTCTGCTCAACATTGCAGCTTTGTGTGACGTGCAATAAAACTTACGAGCTGTCTTTCATTCTTACAAACTGCTGAGGTTGCTCTGTTCCCAAGTGGTGTACAGTGTTATGAAACTGGCTGAAGGCTTAAAAAAGAGTTTGGAGAGGAAGACTGCATAGAAGGCTATTAAATAGTCCTTTTTGGTCAGGCAGTTTACCTGCTTTTCTGCCTTTCATGCTAACCCTTCTGACTTTCATCCATAACTGTCTCTAGTGTACCAGAAAAAATTAATTATTCTGTTCAAGAGAGAAGGCAAACTTCTGTCAATGATTTTTTCAGATCACACAACCTGAAGGTGCGGATCTGATTTGTGTGCTTTTTCCCACTTTTTTTCCCCCCCCATTGTTATTTGCCTTCTCTAACTGCATCAAATTCTTGTAGGTGTTGAGTTTTTAACATTTTTTAGCAATGTACTCTGCTGAAGATAAACATTTCCTTTTACTGGATCCTTCTTACAGCATCGGATTTAGGTCTGCATTCTCCTTCATTGGCTCAAAAGTGTGGTTTTCCTTTTTTGCTGTGGAAACTAACCTAATCTAATCTGTTTTTTTGTAATACATGCCACTTCATTGAGATAGAGATGTGCTTATAATCCTGTAATTTTACTCCAGGATCTCTGCTTCTCCCTCTTTCAACAGAAACTAGCTTCTGGAGAAAGATTAATTAATAAAGCCAATCTTATATTTAATTTGAAAACAGTTAAGCTCCTACTCATTCCTGATTTTTAGGCAATTGAGAACCAGCTGCTGAAAGTTGATTCCTGCTTGCATATCTGCTATTCTGTAGCTGTTTCCTGTTGTAGAGCTTTACACGTTTATGCAGAAAATAGCTCCATATACTGTTATACTCATGTTTTTCCAGTTATCCTGAAGGCAAGGAAGGTAAGAAATGAAATCTAGTATTTGATCCGGTTGAACTTGGAGCTAGTGTAATGAGAAGGCTGAAGCAGGGAGTTGATGTCTACTGTGAGTGATGCTGAATTAGTGAATTATTATGCTCTGAATGCTTGTTGAGCCAGAGGTTTCATATTTAAGTTTGCATTGAAAAAAAATAAAACTCTTAAAAGTCCATAAGAAAAAAACCTGGTCAGAATGTAATAATGAGTTTTACAATTCTGCTGTATTTTTTGGAAGAAATATTTCCTTCTATTCTTCCATCATACTCAAGAAATCTTTCCTTTTTCTTTTTGCTAACTGTCCCACTGTTTACATGTTATTCCCTAGCTACCTTTTCCAGATTATTTAACTATTTTATATAGTTGTCTTTTCTAACTTATCTCCTTTCTAGACTAAACTGCTAATTGTTACGCAGAAATTTTCTGATGTCTGTGATTGTTGTTGGTGTCCTTTTTGCTTGCTCCTTCCCTGGAGGAAGAGAGGTCACCTTGTTTGGTTCACTTCATTTTTCTTGCTTTTGGGCCACTGCGATAAACCTGACAGATCTGAATGTGTGTCACTGAGCATATTATTATTTTCCTGATGGGAATTACCTGTTTTGTGCCAATATTTCACTAGTTGGAAGTATCTTATTATTTTTTTTGCCACAGAAATATCAGTGGGAGTCTTGAGCTCAGGTGGATTGGATGTCATTGCTATGCTTATGTTGGGTACTGGTGTTGGTCTGTGTACCTTAAACAGAAGCCTGTCAATTTATACGATTTGAGTACTGATGACTGAAACACGCTATTGCTGCACCGGGAAGTCAGCTCTGATCTCAGTCTTTCTAAAACCAGTGGGAAAACAGAGAACTTCTGTGTTAATGTAATGTTACTCTGGCACTTCTCATAACTGTGTGTATTCTTGAGATTTTACTTGCCCTCTGTGCCTGACAGCCAAAATGTGCTACCCTTACTGGCAGCTTATTGTAAATGACTAAATAATTTCTCGAGCAGGTTTACAAGGAATCATTTGAACAGAGGTTTCTGGAAGAGACAAATTGCTTATATGCTGCAGAGGGCCAAAGATTAATGCAAGAAAGAGAGGTAGGTGCATGCTGTAGATGATGGCTTTTACGCTAGTTTTATCTGCTAGTGAGAACTTCTGGTAGTACTGATTGGTGTATTAATGCTCAATGAAATTTACTGGTGCCCAGGTACACAAGCACACGTTCACCAGTTTTGATGGGGGCCACAGTACTGTATCAAAGTATCCAGATTGCCTTGGTGTTTGAAATACATAATTAAGGGTGGAGAAACCCAGTGACATTTTGTGTAGCTAAAGTCACGCTATCAGAAAGTCATTTCCACATAAAGCTTAAAGGTGTGCCACCAATATTATTTTTGCCTGAGAGCTGTGAAATATCTACTGGCATCATTCTGCTATGTGCTTAATACTTAAGTAAACCATTTACTTTTTTACTCTGTTGTTGCATTTACTTTGTTGTTTTGTTTCTTTTGCTTATTAGTTAAATAGACGTAAGGCATTTTTGTTTTCTGTCCTCTTGAGATAAAATCATGCTCTGCAGTGGGCAGCCTAAAAATGTGGTTGTCTCTGAAAAGGTATATCAAAAGCCGAGTTTCATGGTGGTCTAAAATACAGACGACTACCTTTATGAATTCCATTTTAACATTGAGTCACTACAGGCATTTTGAAAACTCCTGTTTACATTGCACAGAGGTGAACCCTTGTGTCTAATCTGCTCCATTCACCTCATTGCCTCGCGTTCCACTTGGACCCGAGGTGAAATGCTTGGACACAGATTTTGAGACCAAGAGTCTTACTGCTTTTACACACCTAGTGGAAAACTGTAGAAAAACACAAAAGGAGTAAGGCCCTAACTTATACAGTGTATACATGTACATATTTATGCATGTGCACATAATGCATACACATATGCATATACATGCATATGTATATGCATGTGTATGTGTGTGCATACATGTACGTATATGCACATATGCATAACTGTTTTGATCATTTGAAGCCTGAGTTTCATACCTGTGTTGTAATATGTGCTAAATGTGTTAAGTCCCCATAGGGACAGATATTCCCCTGGACAAACTGCCATTGAAATAATAGAACTATATGGTTCACACCAACTGAAAATCTGCTCCATGATATTTTAAGGGCTAGCTTAGCTCAGAAGGGTTTTGAGAAAAAAATTAACTTCCTCTGAAAAATTCTCAGATTTCTGTTTTTCTCTTCCTTTCTGTCAGGTGCAGTTATAGTACTTTTAAGATAAAGTAACATTGATTAATAAAAATATCAATTATGTAGTACATAACATTCTGGTGGAATAGTCCTTTCCAATTTGTATTCTCTTTAAATTTGTAATTTAAAATAATTGTCATGAAACGAGATTATCTGCCTTTTGTACTTTTGCAGTTAAACTTGACGTTCTCTTGTCTCGCTAGGTCCCAGAATATCTTCACCATGTTAATAAACGTTTGGAAGAAGAAGGAGACAGAGTAATAACATATTTAGACCACAGCACACAGTGAGTACAAATTTTGTCATTCTTAGAGTAAGTCAAGCATCCATCATAAAACAGTGTGATTATCCATAGTTGTAGAGAGACAGAAATGATTTCTGCATTCTCTTACAGATACTATCTTGTTGACAGTGCTTGTGATACGGTTTGGGTTTTTTTAAGACTTTATTTTTATCAGAACTGATTTCTTTAACATCAAAATATACTTTGAGTAAGAGGGGAGAAATTTGTCCAGAAAGATTCATCAGTGTGTACTGAAGTTAACAAAACATTATATAAGAACTTAAATTTGCATTATCAAAGTGGCAGCTGATTTTAGCCACTCATGTAGTGATAACAAAATTAACCACAAATCCCTTGAGGGAAAGAAAGACTCATTAGGAAAAAAAAAAAAGAAAAGGTTAAATTATGGCATAGAATAGAGGACATGAACATCACTCATGAGCAGTCCAGGATGTGAACTTACAGTAGGTCAGCTTTGGTTCAGCTGCTGCCAATGTATTGTGGAAGGTAGCTTGTCCTTTTTTCACTCAGGTGTTGAGTAACAATGTGTGTTTTGCTGGGGTAAGAATGTGCATTCAGGAAGTACTGCAGAGTCACTGACATGCTATAAACCCATATATAATTTGTCCTGCAGTAAGCTGTTGCTTTTTTTTTTTTTTGAAGAAAGAACATAACATTTTATTTTATTTTTTAGTTTTCTGGATGATGTATTGGCATTTCATTGAGTGTTAAAAGGATAACTGAATAAAAATTATCTTTTTAACTTATTATTTTCTTCAGACATCCTTTATATATATACTCACACACACATGCATTGCATGTCATGGTACATATTTGAACTTGAATCTTCTTCCGGTAAATGCTGATTGCAGTGTGACTAGCTTTTTCTGGCAAAATCAGTCACATTAAAATATATGGAACTATTTCTATGTATAAAGTTAAAGCATATATATATTTATTTACTGATTAAGTTAAAAACCAGTTTGATATCATTATATTTTCAGTCTAGATATACATCAAGTCCTTGCTTTGAATCTCGTCCTTAGTTAAAGGCTTAGAAACCTACTTTTAGAAGGCTTCGCACTAATTTCCTCTCTTTGCATTAAGAAAGAGCAGTTCCTAAAATTAGTGCCCTTGAGTTGTCCTCAGGTCATACTGTCTTTCCGGGTGTGCATGAAAAGAGCAGAAAGGACGTTAAATTTAGTTACTGGGTTTGATCTTGAGATGGAAATGATACTTCCAGGACAAAACAGTCATGGGAAACACCATTCAAAATACTTCAAACCAGATTTATGCGACACGTGGAGAGTGTGTGTTTGCAGCCCACAGAGGGATTTATTCAGCCCATCAGTACATGTCTCTTTCTGGAGAGCTGACCAGAATAAGCATGTCTCCTGGTCAGTCAGTAGATGACCGAGATAGATGACTTTGAGGCTGTACAGAAGGTACCTTCAGGCTCATTCATCAGCTAGCAGTCAAGATAAATACTCATTCTGTCTGTCTGCTTGTTAGGAAGTAGTGCTCTGCCTTTCAGTCTCAAGCAGACAAATTGTCCTTACTTCCCCTGCAGGCAGAATAGGTCTTCCGGGGCAAAGGATGGTATTTTATACAACCTTGACTACTATTGCTGTTGTAGACAATCAGCAGCTGTAGATAGCAGTAGTTGGAAATCTCAGGGAATGCGGAAGTGACCATAAAAATGGCCGTATGTGTTAAGACCAAGGGTCTGTCTAACTGGTATTTCATGTTCGTTTATGACCACTGAAGGGAAAGAATAGAGGTAAGTGTATGTGATGGCCTGATGCTCTCCTAGTATCTGCCTGATTTCAGCTCAGGGTATTTTCTGAACCTGATGTGGTTTGTCTGTTTGGATCCCTTTCAAATACTTGCACTGTCTCACTGGGATTCACATAAGCTTTTCCATCTGTGCCAGCCTTTGGCAAAGCGTTCCACTGGTGCACTAGCCATCACGTGATAAATTGCCTGCTTTTGTTTAACTCTGGCTCCCAGTACCATCACTGATGACCCCAGTTCTTGTATTGGAAGGGAAAGTGATCAGTCAGTTCCCTTCCGCCTTTTCCCTGCCTGTCAATGCACTGTATTCCTGCTAAGTCATTTCTTTCCCAGAAAGAAGAGTCCTAACACATGCAGTTGTTTCTCTTGTAGCTGCTGCAGCATGCTTTGATCATCTCTGTTCCCTTCTCTGAACCTTTCCAAATGCTAATTTAATCTTTTTGAGATGAAGGGACTAAAACCGTGTATTGTATGGAAGGTCAGGCAAATCATTGGTGGGGTGTTTCAGGAAAGGTGGTGTTTTAGCAAAGGTAGGGACGTAAAGTAGATGCTGCTATGTAAAAGGCTTCCATCAGTCCAAGTCGAGCACCTCTCTTCTAGAAAATCTAAATTAAGGCTCTGAGAACCAGTTTTATAAAACTTAACTCAGAAAGAAATGGTTGGTCTTTTGTTGTCATATTGTAAGCAGCGGTAGAAGTTTAAACATTGAAATGAATTATTCCTTTGCACTTCAGGCATTTCTTTCTTCTTTTAGGCTATAAAAGATGTAAAGGAAAACTTGCCATTATTTTTCAGTCCTGTCTAAAGTGAATGTATCAAAAAGAAATTTCATTAATAGTAAAAAGTAGGGAAAATTCAAGGACAACATTTTGCAAATGTTTTGCAAATTTGAGTCTTGTGGTTCTAGCTAAATTTATGCTTATGTAGGTGCATAACACAATTAGATGAAAAGTTTGAGTTTTGAACATCACCAGCATGTATTGTGTTTTGGAGTTCAAACCCTTGGAGGTTTTTGTTTTGTTTTGTTGGTTGGTTTGTTTGTTTGCTTGTTTGTTTCCAAGAAAATGTCAATTTGACTTTTTTCCAGAAACGTTTTTGTATTGATTTTTGGTATCTAAGCTTCTCCCTTCTACTGTATAAGAACTTGCTTTTTAGTATTCAAACCTGAATTTCTTTTTTAATTCCATACATGGTTTATTGTTTTCTTTCTTGACATATATCACGTGACATTTTTGTCCTAAATTGTAGCTTCTATTTGAAGTAGAAAATTGTTGATTTTTCTTTTTTTGTATTATAATGTAAGTTATTCACAAATACACTGTGACAGGAGGCAATTCCCTTATACTCTAATACTTCTAATGTACTTTTCTTGCCTTATTTAGGAAACCGCTGATTGCTTGTGTGGAGAAACAGCTCCTAGGAGAACACTTAAAAGCTATTTTGCAAAAAGGTATTTTTTTTTTTTTTTTTAATTAATGGAATCTCTGATAAGCGACAGATTCTCATACTCTGCAATAACAATAAACTCCACAGCTTTTATTTAAGGAGGTATACTAGCCATGGGAAAAACTTCCACAGATACAGAAAGCCGACCCTATGACTGTTACACCCACTGTGACAAGTAAATTTTATATGCGGAAACAAATATCTAAAATATAATTCCGTATTTGTAAAGGTTGCTAAACCCCCTAAATCTCCTTTGACTTGCAGCAGTGGGCTTAGGAATTAAACCTTTGGAACTGCTTATCTCCTAGAATTATATAAACTTCTAAATGAGAGCTGCAGTTACTGTCGTAGCTTCTTTTATGGGATAATCACACAGCTCAAGTGCAATAGCTTCACATATTCTTGTGATTGTATAGTTCAAGAATCGTGAGTTAATGGAACTGACAACATTCCAAGGCAATGAACTTTCATACACTTTTGTCTGTGTTTTACCTTTTGTCTGGCAATTTCAGATAAGAGCTGCAGTCTCCTTAGGAAGTCCTTGTTCAGACATTAGTGTCGTCAAATCACCATTTCTTTGTACCTCTTAACTTTTAATCTCTCCTTTTTCACTGAATTTCTGGGTTTGGTCAGTATCCCCTGATCTTTTAATACTTTAAATGATCCTTTCCTTTTCCTGCAGTAGCCATATTTTAGGTTTTAGATCTTCTAGCAAATTGTCCGTACATCTTTGTTTCCTTTACTGCTGCAAAACAGATGTCCCTAGTAGTCTGGTATCTTTGAGCTCCATCACGTCCATATTTGTTAATACTTTCAGGTTGTTACACATACCCCTTTCACTTCGTGCTTCGTCCCCTTTAAAGACAGACATATGCTCACAGTTTTCTCTGAACTACTCTGGGAATAGGTTATTGCACTGTTTTTAATACATTTATAAAAATAAGCGTGGTCACTCCATCTTAGCTTATCATAAACAGAAGGTAAGAATAATTAATTTTTTGTTGATATATGTCAATTTTGCTTGCTCTTTAATTCAAGTATTATTTTTAAGTAACTTTTCCAGTGACGCTTTTGTTTAGCAGTTGGCTTAACCAGAAAGTGTGTGGTCTTGTTTTAATCTGAACTTTTTCTTGGTTTATGATGTATATGTACCATCCATGTAAATATGGAGAGATTTGTACGTTTTTCTAGTTACTATGTTTTAGGACTGTAGTATTGTTGGATCAGCTTTTGCATTCTATGTCTGCACTTAAAAAAAAAAAGGAAAAAAAAGTAAAAAGAAAAAAAAGTAAGTCTAACCACTTGAGTTGCATAACTTTCTGCATTCATCTGATCCAGGGCACACTGTAATTTGCTTATATTGTCCTAGTATTCCATGCAAGTAGAAGAAGATACTGCCTTTTGTAGGTTTTGTTCCTTAGGAGAAGGCATGTGATGTAGTCAGTTTGATATGGGGGGGGGAAGCTTAGAAATGCAGGGTATGTATAAGAAACTTTTTTTCTTGTATTATTACAACTGCTATTGACTAGATATTGGTGGTTTTTTTCATGGTGAGTATAATAGATTTTTCCAAGGCTGTGGCAGTGCTTTCTGGAAGTTGTGTGAAGCCTTGTCTCAAAGGACTTTCCTATATGTCTTTTTCATTTGTCAAGTATGTGAGAAAATAATTATTTCAGTCACACAACTCATATGTCAGAGGAAGAGGGAAGGTTAAACTTTATAATCCAGGTTATAACAAAGCAGTCAGTGTATTGGTGTCTTTAAATGAATAGGAGGTGGTGCTTGGATGTGATGGAATGGGCATTTCTTAATTCCCTGTTCAGTGCCAAAAGAACACCAGTCACATGTATTCAAGACTTTGTAATCCCTTGCCTTACATACTTTTAAAATATGTCCATTCTTCTGATATCTCAAAAGTTTAGGCATATCTCAAAGTTTAGGAAATCTCAAAATATCATGCAAAAGTTTACCTGACATCATTCTTGAACATTGGTTGCCTTTCTGAACATGTAAGTTATAATATACAGTGAAAGTTTTTTTTAAGATGAAGAATATAGTAGAAATGGGATAATTCAGTAGTGATTTAAAATCCTTTGTTATCTAATACCGTTTAAAAATTGGAATTAATGAAGTATATTTTGTGAAGTAGGACAGTTGTACAGTGTCAACTACACTGATGATATGAATTGTCAACCTGTGTAAAATCAAGCTTTCTGGATTTTAAAAAATCCCATAAATCTTTGATGCTACCCTCCCGTATTACTGAAGCCTCTGTCACCAACACCAGACAATGTATCTCTGATTACACTGGGACTATATTGATCTGATTCTCAAATGTAAGAATGTGTCTGTAGTTGTTATGCTTCATGTTTTGCCTGGAGCTTCGCTTCTCCATTCATTAGTCCAAGGCCTGGTCTCTTGTAGGGTGAATTGATAAAGGCAAAAGTTGCTTGGAAGGAATTTGTAGTCTTGGGTTATTCCATCCGTATGAGCACAGACAATTCATAGCACGTTCTTAATCTAAAAGGATGGCTCACCACACTCCACAGAAAAAATCTTGCAAAGTATTTATCTTTACTTCAAATTTGGGGCAGTTTACTTAGCTTACTGTTTTCTGACATTCTTTAGAGGTTCTGTGATATCTCTTGATAAAACTGTACCCTTCAAATCAAGCACTGTTCATAAACGTTCTGCAAAAGGCTTACAGTCAACACCTTGTTGGGAAAGTACTTCAGTTGAAATTATTTTAAAATATTATACCATAAATCATATCAGCCAGTTTAAACAAGGGGACATGTTAACCCTGAGCGTATCACTTGCTTTCAGAAATTTAGTCTTAAAAAGTTCATACTTTTTAAGTGTACTGGAGGGTCTTGTCTTTTGATGTATTTCATAGAGATTTTCTAATACCTTTCTAACTGTATTTATTCAACTGTGTTCAAATTTGCTCTTTCTTCTAATTTTATTTTTTTAGGACTTGATAACCTGCTTGATGAAAATAGAATATCAGATTTGACCCAGACATACCAGCTGTTCAGCCGGGTAAAAGGTGGGCAGCAGATCCTTTTGCAACATTGGAGTGAATACATCAAGGTATTTCAAAGATCTCTTACTAATGTCAAAATTTATGCTGTTATATATTTCTTGTATCAAAACCAAGAATAATACCATGTAGGTGTATGCATCAAAGTTCTGTTTTAAGCAAATACAGGGAGAGATGTTAATGCTTCCCCCCCGATAACAGTCACATGATGAGAAACAGCAACACCTAAGTTTTGGTTTTAAATTTCTACCCAGAAATTGCTTTCCTTGTAGGTTTGAAGGTTATACAAGAAGTTATTCTGGTTTGCTTGCTTTTAAATAGAGCCACATGCACATGTGTTTAGAGTATGCTGGATTGTGCTACATGTTGTGTTTTGCTACAAATACACTCGACTATTTACATATCTGCAAAAGCAGTGGAACATCAGAATGTAGCTATTCTACTGCAGGTTAGCAGTGCTACATGTAACCAACCTACAGCAATGCTGATGAATGTTTAAGCTATTTTGAACAGAATACTCCCCTTGAAAATAATCCATCATCAAAGTCATATTTAGATGCTTCAGGTTTGTTTTGCTAGGTGCAATATGCATGTAGTATGCTGCCTCAGAGAAGTTGCACTCTAGTGCTCTTGCAAGATGAAAGCAGGAGAGCTGTATAGAAGATATTTCTGGAGTTAATAATTCCCGATGTGGTAGTTCTCTCCTGAATTGCCCATGTGTTCACCAACCTTCAGGACTAAGTGCACAACATCAGTTCGTTTCAGAGGTGCCTTTCCCACACACCCATGTCGTGAGTTCTGCATGGCGCACCAGTGCCCAGCCCACGCGTGTGGGACATAGTCTCCCCTCTGCCCCCAGAACCGAGATGGAGTTTGCTCCACAGGGTGTCGTCCAGTGTCCCCATATGCATGCAGTCCGTGGATCCATAGGCAGCTGGGCCAATTGAACAGCTTGCCGTGGCCAAGAAGGAGTATGTTTCTTCTTCCTTGCTCCCAGATCACGCTCCTGACTTAATCCTTGTGCTGCCTGCCACTCCATACACTCTTTTGTGATCTGTTTTAGCACATTACCTGGGCAAGGTCAGTTTTATGCCAGGTTTAGTGAGCTAAAGAGGCTTACAGAAAAGTCCTGGTGCTGGCCCAAGGAACAAAGCAGGAGTTCGGGACAGGTAGGAAAATAAGGGAAGGAGGACCAGAACCTCCCCTTTCACAGCAGCAAGTTGTTAAGTTGGCTTATCATACCTTATGTCTTGCAGAATCAGACCTTTTATGGCTTTTCTTACAGACTCAAAAAGCTGGAAACCATTTTCTGTAGTGTCAGTAAATCTCCTCTTTTCAAACATTCTGTATGACAGAATGCATTAAAGCGAGGTTTCAAGAACTTAACTTTTATCTTGTGAGCCAGCGTAAGAAAAAGCACAGAGAGCATGCCTCTTCACACTGGAGTGAAGGTCTGTGCTCTACTGTAGTCACTTTGTTATGATTTCAGAGGTGCCACTTAGCTTTCTGTATCTTGGTTTGCCATTTGCAGAATGGGGGAATGCCCTGCAATTTATGAACGTAACTGGTAGAGACTGTGAGATGTCCAAATGCCGTGTTAATGAAGGGGAAATTGTGCTAAGTGCAGATACGTGGTGGACTAGATGACCTTCAGAGGTCCCTTCCAACCCAAACCATTCTGTGATTCTGTGATACACATACTGAATCTAAGGACCTTGGGCAGCCTTGTGTTTGTCTTGCTTCACTCTGAAATGTTACTTGAGAAAGATCTCCATGAAAGATCACAGTGGATAATTGGATATTGAAGTGGAAATTCTGAGGTTTGGGGGGGATTTCCCTATCTCTCTTTGACTGGTGCTGTGGCTAACATACTTTAGTTGATGAAAATGCAGTGATTGAATACTGTTCTGCTGTTACTGTGCAGATGTTCCTCTTTCTCACCTTGGAAAACTGGTCATTCTGTCTAGGGCACTGATCACTGTTACTAAAGCAATAGTAAATTGTCCGATAGGTTAAAATCCTCCCTTACAGGATATTTTGGTTCACGAGACAAATGGTATTGTATCTCTAAGATAATAAATCTAGGAACAAGAAAAGCAAGTCAAGTCTGTGGCTGCTTCTTGCGGATGGGAAGGTTTTGTTTTATTGCAAGTCAGCTAGGTTTTTTGCTTTTAAGCCCTTGCTGAAAGAGAAATCTTGGAGTGATGAGCAGCGGTTGAATTTTTGCCACCTGTTCCATCAATAGAGCTCTCTAGTGGATTTAAGAAAAACAGTGCAAAGTTTCCCGTTACGCTTAACATTTTTGAGGCAGTTTCCATATAATTTCTTTTACATGAATCATGTAGTTCTGTATCTAACTGTAAACTTGCGCATCATACAGTCATGTCTACTGTGGATTTATTTATTTATTTATTTATTTATTTTAGCTTTTGTCTTATATATAAATAAACTTTAAATCAAACACTAACGTTTGAAATTCATTAATGTGTGTCTGGGTTTTTATTTTAAATTTCAATGCATCTCATTTTTTTGAAAACTTGAAGTCATATGAGTAGCTCTGTAAAAAAATTATTCTTTCTAATGATAAGTTCTATAAGGGTGAATGTGTCTGTGGGGGAGATAGGTAGCGCTCTAAAGTATTTTATTATCAAAAGTGTTTGTTTTACAGAACTTTGGGACAACAATAGTGGTTAATCCTGAAAAGGACAAGGATATGGTGCAAGAGCTACTAGATTTTAAGGATAAAGTGGACCATATCATAGAAGTGTGCTTTCAGAAAAATGAAAAATTTATAAACTTGATGAAGGAGTCCTTTGAAACATTTATCAACAAGAGACCAAATAAGCCTGCAGAATTGATAGGTATACAAATATTTTTCTGTAAAATATTTCAAAAATCTATAGAAAGCATGGTAAGATAATGCTGCTGAGTGTGCTAGTGCAATAGTGATGCAGTACGCATTCTGCTTTAGGAGACTTGTTTTTGGGATATGAGGCAAAAGTTAACCTGGGAGCGCTGCGGGTTCGAAAAGCTTGGGTGTGCTGTTAGGCGTGCACGCAGCATCCTGACGGAGCATGCCGACTTCTGCTGTCCCTGCGCTCTGCTTCCTGCACGGTGCCTGGTGCTAACAACTGCTCAGAGAGCGTAACGCCGGTGCTACGAGTGGAGTACATGCTTAGCGGGGAGAGCAGCTGTGGCAGAAAAAAGGGAGCTGTTTTTAATTCTGGTAGTAGAGGAGTTCTTTGGACGTTATGGATCCCTCAGAAAGGACTAAGTAGAGCCCATCTATCTGCCTTGAAGGCTGAAGTTGGGAGAACAATTTTAAAGCCTTCAGATACAAGGAGTTTTAACAGAGAAAAAAATTCATCACCTTGAAGGGGGAACTGGTGCTCATTAAGGGGAAGAATAATAAAAACATCTTAAAAATGCTATTATTGGGTTTATCCCTGATCTGGCAAAAGCTGTTCCGACTGTTTTGCCTGCAGCAAAACTGGAGCTGTGGCATTTTATACCGGGAGGGGATCCCACTCCTTGGTTGGTTGTGTTTCCTCTGTACTTTCTTTTGCCTTTATTCAACTTATTTTGTGGCTTCCTTCCAAAACCAGCTTTATGTAGGACAAATTGCACAACCTAGTGATACAGGTTAAAGCCATGATACGGGCTGCTGTCGTTTGTGGATTGTGGTGTTTCAGCTCCCGCAAAGGTTTCCTTCTTACGCAGAAGGTTGTACAAGGATACTAATGTGGCTTAATAAATACTTAGCTAAACTCATGGCTTAACCTTATTTCTGGCATTCTGAAGCTACTAACTTGAAAGCATTGCTTCTGTTTAAATTTTGGTATGCTCCTACCAAGGAGCATGAGGGACATGGTAAAGGTCTACAAAAATATAGTCCTCTTTGTGTTGTTTGTTTCTGTTTCTCATAAAATACATTCATATACATTGTACGCTTCCAAAACATTGTCTTTCAACGAGTCATGTGCTTGCTATGACTATGACACGAAATGTGGGAATTTCTAATGCATTAATTTTAATTATTATATTGTATTCCTTTTTTTTCTTGGACGGTTCCTTTTTGTGATATTTTTCCATTATGGCAGTAGTACAGTAGGGCTCCATCATTCCACTGAGCATAGGGATGGGAAAAGGGAAAACAGAAAATTTAACACTTATCCTATATTTTAACATATAGTAATATTTAACATATAGTAATATTTAACATATAGTAATATTTCAAGTGGTAAACGCTTAAGTTAGTTATTTTAGATAATTTTTTTTAAAGCTGTTAAACTGTTTTATTTATTTGTAGCAAAATATGTGGATTCCAAGTTAAGAGCTGGTAATAAAGAAGCAACAGATGAAGAGCTGGAAAGAATCCTTGACAAAATCATGATCATATTTAGATTCATTCATGGTAAGAAATATCGGTTCACAGCTGATGCACTTGAAACTGTTTTCCTTGCTACTAGCAGAACTGCATTTCCCTGCCCACCTCAATATGTCATAGGTGCAAAGTATATGAAAACCCGGCAACTAATGACTTGTCTCTTCTCATCGTGTCTGAGAATGAACGCAGAGGAGGGCTCAGAATGATGGGAGGAAATGTTACCGCTGTGTTTTACTGCCTTTGAAATGCACTTCCCTAATGTATGTCCCTACCTGAGCAAAACCCTTGAATGTGGTAGGAGAATTTTTTTTTTTTTGCTAGGTAGGATATCTGAAAAAAAGATGTGTCGAGTCCAACAGAGATGCATGGTCACTGTTTTGAGGGAAGTGGGACATTTATGCTGGGCTGGGGTGGAATAAACAGGAACTACCCAATTCTGTATTAGTTTGTTCTGAGATCTGTGGAGTTCTTTCCTCGTAAAATCCAAAACAAGTACTATATCATGGGAAAGCAGACAAGAAACCAGTCATAAAGTAGTATCACTTGCATCGTGATTTTTGTCAAGCGCAAAGGGTATCGGATGGAGATGGTGAATGAAAACAGTATCACTGGCAACTTGTCAGCCTAAGAGATTAATTTCTGTTAATCTGAAACTTTGGCCAACTCTTTTTCTCTTAATATTTTTTGTGGCACTGAGCTAAAAGTGCAAATTTATTTTGAGCTATCTAGTGCGTAAGAGTCCTTTTAAGAGCAGATGATAATTAGTAGTTAGGTTCTGGGCACTGGACTTTCCAATAGTAATCTTGATGCTGTTTCCTGAAACAGCACTTTACCAGAGGGCAGGATGGAGAAGGAAGGGTATCAGAGGAATCGCTGCATTGGAAGGTGTTCGCAAGGAATCGGGAGGAGCCGCTGTAGGCTGTGCAAATAGTGCCTTGAGTTACAGTGAATTTCTTCCTCTTAGAAGTGAAACAACTTGCTGCTATCTTTGCGCTATCAATAGAAAAGATTTGCTGAAGCTCTGGTTTAAGGTGTGAAAGTTTGTGGGTGTCTGTACGACTTCCTTTATTTCAAAAGGCTATTGGCAAACCAAGTGAGAAGACTTCTCTGAATTTTTCTTCACTTTAGGTTTTTAAAGATTATTTCTTTAATACATAGGAACCCTTTTTCTTTTTTTAATTTTAATAAATCGGACCACTGGAGGGAGAAGGTTCTTCTGGACCCCAGAATAATTTAATGTGGTTTGTAGCTGATCCAATGGGAAATACAAGGCAGCCCATGTTCCTGCGGAAAAAAAAGAAGGAAGTAAAAATTTTGCTAAGTATGTTAAGAAAATAATTAAAATATAAAAAGAAAAGTTGTCTACATGTTTTTCTTCACTGTTGCGCAGTGAATATTGTTCTGCTGATGAACATGTCAGAAGAAAGGCTTGTGTCACAAACCTGAAGTGCAAATGTTGCAAATAGAATGTATGATTTCAGTTGTATTTTATTTTTGTTTCAATTTCCATACAGGTAAAGATGTGTTTGAGGCATTTTATAAGAAAGACTTGGCCAAAAGACTGCTGGTTGGGAAAAGTGCATCAGTAGATGCTGAGAAGTCCATGTTGTCAAAGCTTAAACATGGTAGGCGCCTTCAGATGTGTTAAATTTTTATTACTTCTTGGCACGTAAATTGGAATCCTTATTTTCTCACGCTTTAAGAAGCGACAAGCCAGATTTTAAGTAATAGCTGAGCGTATCGCAGCTTTCATTGTGCTCAAGAGAGCGCTATTGGGCTGATCTCTTAGATATGTGACTGGTTCATTTAATGTACCTAGAGAGGACCAAAATCCTTAAAACATGTACCTCGTTGTGGGTGCTCTGGACCCTGGCAAATCTGGCTCAACTGTCTCAGGTTAAACCCTTATTGCTTCTTCCGTGCTGCTTTGTAATCGTGGGATCTTTGCTTTAATTCGTGTGACAGAATGTGGCGCTGCTTTTACCAGCAAACTGGAGGGCATGTTCAAGGACATGGAACTGTCAAAAGATGTCATGGTTCAGTTTAAGCAGGTACATTTAGCTTGTGTTCATGTGCTAAATTTTCATTAGCGATGGGGAAGCACTGAATGGTGGTGGTATACCTTGGATTAAGCGAAAATAAAATGAAACAGCTTTTGAGCAGGTCCTGGTCGTAGTAACAGACTCTACTTATAGCTGTATTTATAGAACATAATTTATTTATTGTATATCTATTCAGAGATAGTCTTATTTTACAGTTTTATTTGTTTATTTGTAAATTACAGTCTAAATACCACATAGTAATTTAGCTGTCTGACATACTTTAAAGCCCGTATCCCTTCATTCTGTAAACTGTTGCTGCTCTGATGAATTTTTTGTGAATGACCCACACGAGAGGAACTCCCTGAAGGTTGCCAAGTGCACAGAAACCACGTGTGTCTCAACCCCAAAGCTTCCAGCCTGTTGGGGGACCGAGGGAATGCTTGGAGGAAATACTGTACATGCTCACCCTGTTGTTGCACTTCTCCCTGGGTACCTGCTTTGGGGCCTTACTGGAGACAGGATACTGGGGTAGAGATCTGATCCAGGACACCTGCTCCTGTAACTAAATACTCTAGGGACTTTTCTGTCCCAGACTTTGCAGCCTGGCTTGACTGATGCTGTGTTCAAATTGTAAGAAAATGCATTGTCTAACAGACGTGTGGGAGTCCCAGAGGATCCTTTTGATCTTACAGTTCTTGCCCAGGCTTCTGATCGAAAGCCTTTCTTTCGCTTTATTTGCGTGTGATTGAAGTTCCTTTGACCTTAATACCCTGTAAGGACGGTGGTCGAGGATACTTCAAGGCATGTCGTACTTTTTACTTCCAACCACTTGCCGTGTTTTGAAACTGGGGACGGGAGCAATGAAGTCATGAAATTCAAAATCTTGGTAGAGCATGTCTAACCAAGGATGTGGCCTGTAGAAATTTTTCATTATTCTACCAACTTTAAATTTCTAATTTAAGTATATATATTTTCTAATTTAGCGTGCAGCTGAATTCTTGAACGATTTTTTTGTCTCTTGTATTTTAGTATATGCAGAACCAAAGCGACCCAGGAAATATAGACCTGACAGTAAATATATTAACTATGGGATATTGGCCAACTTACACACCAATGGAAGTCCACTTAAATTCAGAGGTTAGTGTTTGAATTCTCCTTATAAATGCACTTTATGGAGTGGAATCATAATCACTATCATAGGATGAACTAATGCCTTCATTTAATGTTTTTTCTGCTAGATATTTAAGAGCTTTAACTTAGTATGTTTTTTTCCACTTTTTTAATAATAATAATAATCTAAAATCAGTATTAAAATAAAATCAGTGTCCTATTTAACATTGCAGTCAAGCACTTAAAAGTTCAAAACTGGACAGTTCACCTTAATTTAGTCAATCTTTAACTACATTGGTTAGGCATTTTGATCTAGCCAATAGCTATGTGTCATGGTTTAGCCTCAGTCGGCAACTGAGCACCACACAGCCGCTCGCTCACTTCTCCCCGCCGCCCTGGTGGGATGGGGGAGAGAATTGGAAGAGTAAAAGTGAGAAAAACTTGTGGGTTGAGATAAAAACAGTTTAATAATTGAAATAAAATAATAATAACAATAATAATAATAATGTAATAATAATACACAAAGCAAGTGATGCACAGTGCAATTGCTCACCACCAACCAACAGGTGCCCAGCCAGTCCCCGAGCAGCGGCCCCCCTGGCCAGCTTCCCCCAGTTTATGTACTGAGCATGACGTCACACGGTATGGAATGTCCCTTGGGCCAGTTTGGGTCAGCTGTCCTGGCTGTGCCCCCCCCCAGCTTCTTGTGCCCCTCCAGCCTTCTCAGTCGGTAGAGCATGGGAAGCTGAAAAGTCCTTGACTAGTGTAAGCACTGCTTAGCAACAACTAAAACATCGGTGTGTTACCAACATTGTTCTCTTCCTAAATCCAAAACACAGCCCTGTACCAGCTACTAGGAAGGAAATTAACTCTATCCCTGCTGAAACCAGGACACTATGTTACTGCACGTTCTTTTTTTCTGTAAGATCCTTCCTCTGTTCCCTGCAATGTGTCTCACAAAACTAGCCCCTGCATTTAAATGGTATTTGTCTGAAAAAAAGATTGCTTCCAAGTTGAGAGATTTTTGCAAAGCTCCTATCAGTAGTGATTTAAGTTGAAATATGTATTTGGAGTCCTGTTTCCTGCAATACCTTGCTTGATCTGAACAAGCACTTCAGAGACGAAAGGTGTTAGCAGTGTTCCCATTCAGTTCAGAAGCTGTGGAAGCTTTTGTCCTTTTGCTCCTGTGGCGTCTGTTCCTCCACAGCAGACTACTTTGGAAGGATCCAACCTGAGCAACATGTCATGAAAATGGAGGGGTAAAAACCCCATGGAAATAAGAGGGTATGAAGTACTAGAATCAGACTTGAATCTGTATAGGGCAAACTAAAGGAAGAATTTGGGAGCAGATGGTAATAGTCTGTGTATAGGTGTGAGATGTATGCTTTTTGTCCTGTGACTTCTTGGTCAGATGCAAAGCCCAGGACAAAAATAGTATTTATTTTAGAGGTTTAAAACCCTTTACGGGGTGGGGAGGGGCGGTATTTTACTTTTATTATTAAAGAAAAACAGCAAAAAACAAACACACACCACCACCTCCCCCACCCCCACTCCCCACCCCCTGAAAAAAAAAACAACAAAAAACCCAGGGAAATAAAAAGCTGTACTTGAATTGAGGCTTTCTTCTGTGCACAGTAGTACCGGTGTACATAAGAGCAGAATTTAGCTCTTCGGATTTAGTTTTTCACATAAACACTTACTATGAAGCATTGTTGAGAAGAACCGAAGCGATTACATATGTGAAATCATCTGGCATCACTGCACTGGCATAATACTAATAAACTTTTTTATCTCTTTGCTTTACAGATGATAAAGCTTCAAGAGGTATTTAAAACCTTTTACCTGGGAAAACACAGTGGTCGAAAGCTTCAGTGGCAGACCACTTTAGGGCATGCTGTCCTAAAGGCGGAATTTAAGGAAGTAAGTTTGCTTGTTTAATGCTTAGCCCGTTGGGATAAAATTGAAATCAATTATTTGGAATCTAGACATGCGCTGTATTTTTTTATAAAGGTAGTAATATTCCTGTGGAGGAACAACCACAATCCAATACTGTTATTTTGTATAGGAAGTATAGGCTTTTTATAATTAAACTGAAATACTACCTAGCTCAGGGAAGACGATGACATGATACCTTTTGGTAACATTTGTATTTGTTTGACAGGAATTGTTGCTCATTCAAATAAAGAAGGTTGTAATAAAGCAGTAAATTAATGAAAGAAAAAAAAATGTAGCACCTTTTTATTTTTAATATGGAATTGTTTTGATCATAGAAATACTGGTGACACTTCTAGAATGCTTCACTGATGCAACAAGAGACTGAAGGGTGTTAGTGATGTAATGACTGTGGTTAAAATTTAAATGCTTGTTGAATTATTTAAGTCTTAAATAACCACATTGTTTCTTAACGTGGTTTTGTTTCGTCTCATGGAATATCTTGCTAATAATGCAGCTTACCTGAGCCAGAGCAAAGACCCCCCCAAAAAATGTATTCTTTTACTAACTTATTGTGAATGTGAAGCTTAGAGGTTTAGGCATTATGTAACAGTAAGCTGGATAGGTTTGTAGTTGTCGATTGACAGAGGTGTTTACAGCTGTCTCATTAATTTCCTTTCCATTGCCTGTTTGTACAAACATTGTGCTACTGATAATACTGTCACTCTGTATGATAGTAAACCAACATTATCTTCTGTTTCTTTCATATTTGATCCAACGCCGAGATTTCTTTTGTATTAGTTTGCTCATCTCTATAAAATGAAACTTCGGTGAAGTATGAAGAGATTCGCAATTGATGGCAGCAAAGCCAGAATTTCATATATTGTAATTAATATGAAGGAAATGATGTGAAGTAAATACAAGGCCATTCTAATGAGCTTCTGCTGTGTGCTGTATTGCTACTGTTAGAGCAGCAAAAAAAGGTTTTAAAAATACCCTGTTTCCTCGATACTGCATTCAGGCAGATTCTTCGGTGTGCTAGGCATGCTAAAATGCGCATGTCATCTTCTAGAAATAAAAGAATGTGTAGCTTCTGTAACTTGTCAGATTTGGAGGATACAATAGAAATTGCTTTGAATATTACTTCTAATTATTTTGTATTTCTTTTTTAGGG
>NW_008825016.1:4808224-4815433 GCF_000699105.1 Pygoscelis adeliae | reverse complement strand
TTTCAGACGTTAGTGTTGCTTATGTTTAATGAAGGCGATGAATTCAGTTTTGAAGAAATTAAAATGGCCACTGGTGTAGGTAGGAAGAATACTTTTTGATTCTTAAATTTTTTTCATCGAGTGATTGCCAATTATTCGGTATGTAAAGGCTTAATTTTAAGAAATTTGCCATGATCATTAGGACAAACTTTATGAGCCAATAATATATAGACACCAAAAGAGACGAGGAAAAATGACTGCTGGTACTTCCTAGTGTAGATAAAATAGATGCTTCACAAAATTAACAGTAAGAGCTGTGTAGCATATGATACTACTAACAACCTATTAGATTTACAAAATGTATCATTGCAATTCTTAAAATTCAAGCGGTGATAAAGACTGTTGTATGTACAGATTATTTTTGTTCTACCGCAGTTTCAAATATTATACTTTGAAAATGATCTGTTGTAGAATACTGTCATTTCGGGGTGATTCAAGAGAGTATTTTCAATTGAGCTGTACCGAGAGCTTGCCCACCTGTATACTTTGTATCTGTCTCCCTCTGCACTTGAAACCTGAAGGCAGAAATGAAAAAGAAAACGGAGGAAAAGTATAGTTTTCTCTTTAGCCACCTGCAGTATCTACCTTCTGTGTTCTTATGCTCTTGGGTGGTTTCTTTTTTCAAATTTTTACACTTCCTTGAAACAGTTACAGGCATTGGCATTAAAAATGATAACCCTATCATCTCTTGACTCTCTGGAACTTCTGCATCAACCAGCAGGTCATACCCGGTAGCCCTTCACATGTTCAATCTTAAGATCAACCCAATACAGCAACTGCTGAAGGAGTCTTTGAGCCCACACAAGTACTAAAATATTGTAAATATATTTACTAAAATACTGTAAAATGGGGATATCAAGAACCCCCGTGGTTCAGAATGATGCGTTGCAGAAGGCGGTACAGCCCAGGTGCTCCAGCTTCTCAGCCTCGAAGCTTCAGGTTGCTTAGTCATGCACTCCATTAATGCTAAGGGAGCTGAAGAAGTGTCGTGCCAGTGTGAATGATAAGCATCAGGATCGTCCGGAGAGGCTCATTAGGTCAGAGTACAATGGTTACAGAACAAACATAAGTTCACGCAAGCCTGATCCAGATCCTGCTGTACCTCGGAGCTTGCATTCTGGCCGCCTGACAGCAACAGATAAAATCTGCTGCATGGAAATCCATTACATTATAGCACAATAGAAAGGATTTCAGTAGACTGCTTTTAAGGCAGCTGGCTGGAATTGATTGATAGTTGGGAGCTATCTATATTGTGTTATGTCATTGCACTGAGTGCCACGTCTGTGTTTCTCTCTCCTATGGGGAAATAGTGTAGGAATGCAGGTAATGAGGACGGTTCATGGTCCATGGGGTTCCCGTGGGGCCAGGGTGGATGACATAAAATCTCTGTCTTCCCAGGCTCTACCTACACCAGGCATTTGGAGCTGCTTTAGAGAGGTCCCATTCCCACCTAGCAGTCTCCCTACTTCTAAAGGAGAGGAAACTGTATGGCCAGAAATGATCTGAAAAATAGGTCCAACACCGTGCCCTTCCTGCCTCCTGCTGCTTGGATGATCCTTTCGCTCATCGGTAGCCTGCTGAAGGCTGGCATCCCTGATAGTTGGAGAAGAACAGAGATTCAGTTATTAGAAAAAGTAGCTGAATTTGTGATGCAGCTGCTTGGTGAATTGACCACTAAGGGCAGAGGTGCTGACAGCCAGACTCTCGGAGACCGACCTGGATGAACCAGAGGTCCTGGCTCACGGATACAAATAACACAAGACAGGGTAGAAATCCTGGAGGGCAAAACCTGGGTATTAGGGTTGCCATGGAAACCGTTTCTAAATGTTCTGAACACCATGTGCAGGGCTAGACAGGCAGAATTGCAATGTATGCTTGAAAAAATGACGTATGGAAGAGGGTCTGGATTTATTAGGAAGTGGGAAAGCCTTTGAAACATTGGGAACCTGTACAAGAAGGACGGGCTCCACCTAAATTCAAAGGGAGTGAAGCCGCTGGCGCACTAAAATATTTTAGAGAGTCTGTAGGGTTTGTCAGACTTCTCCCTCCACCATCTAAAAATAACAAAGTAGGTCCAAGAAGAATTCAGAGAATGGGAATAAAGATGGAAGACATGGGACGGCTTCTTTAGAAGGAACAGCTAAATGTTAGGACTAAACTAAATAGACCAAAAGGTAAATAGATATCAGTGAATAGGAATTTGTTTTAGACTTCATTTTGTCTGCTTGTTCAAATGCTTTTAGCTTTAAATCTTACTAGATAAAATTTTCCTCACCCACTTGTTTCCACTACTTTCCTGTTGTGGGGGAAGTTTGTGACTATAACAACTGTCATCTCTGCCTTCTCACAAAACATCTTCCTATCAGCTTAGACTCCTTTTCTTTTTATTATATATTTTCTGGTGTGTGTTAAAAACAGTGATGAAATCATAAAATGGGTGGCTTGAGTTCCTTGTCATCAACCGATTTTTTTTTTTCTTCTAAAGTCCTGTTACTACCAAACAAAACTAAAGCAATAAATCCAGGCTCATGTTAATGTGAGATCTTTTCTGAAACTACTTTTGGATAGAAAGAACACTGAGATGAGCCTGAGTCTGTCTTCCTGACATGTATAGTTCTGTGCGTGCTCTCAGCACTTACCTGTGAAAGATGCGAGACCAAGCTTGAAGGCTGTAAGTTGTTGCCTAATTGCAGCTGAGCTGGAAGAAGGCATTAACATAAACCCAGTAACTTTTCAATTGCATTTCTAGATTAATCACATGCAACTCTTCATGTTAACGTTTTGTTCTGCTTTCTCCCATACTTTGAACTTCTTGACAGAGGACAGTGAATTAAGAAGAACCTTGCAGTCTTTAGCTTGTGGAAAAGCACGAGTATTGATTAAAAATCCGAAGGGCAAGGATGTAGAAGATGGAGATAAATTCATCTTTAATGGTGATTTCAAGCATAAACTGTTTAGAATAAAGATCAACCAAATCCAAATGAAAGAAACAGTATGTATTTATTTTTTGCGTTCATTCTGTTTGCGTTAACTGTTTATCCACATGTCCCACACGAAGAGACAGAATCTCTGCATTTCCTCTCATAGTTTTTGCATATGGAGAAAGGAAACAGGTATTTAATTTTTTTGGTAGTCAGGATGACTTGCAGAGGCAATAAAGGCAAATTTTAAAACTCACTGAAATCGAAACAACTTGGGTTCCTTCCTGTGCTTGCAAATTTAAATGCCTATATATTAAACTGATAGGATCTTGTAAATGTTTCAGTTCATCTTAGAAGATTTCGTGGTGTGGCTGAAGTGTTGGTATTATATTGAACTCATGACTCAAATGTCACCATGTCACTTCTTTTCTTTCTTTAACAGGCAAGAGAGTTACTAAATTCAGGGTTGTCCCTGTTTTTGCAGTGAATGTCTTTGTTGTACTTGAATCCCAATTCTTGACACAAGGTGACATGTTTTAATTAACACTGAGTTGTTTCCTTTTTGCCTTTGCATATTAAAATCCCTAAAAGTCAAATTGGAGTTGTGTTGTTTGATACAGAATACTGCTTTATTTGGGCTGACAAACTGTTATGCGTTCTCTCAAAAATCTGCCGTGAGTTTTTAAGATTTAGTTTAATTTATCAAATAGATTTAAAATAAGGCGTACGTTATTTTTTTCTTTACATTATCCTTAATTTTATCTTTGGCTTGCTTTAGCAGTACACTTCAGAATCACTTAGTTCTTAGCATGCAGTAATGCGTGCATCTGTCTCAAAGATGAATAAGAATACATGAGTTTCATCTCATTGGAAAGGTTAACTATAGAAATTTAATTGATAAAAAATAGCAAAAAAGGTGATATGATTTGTGGTGTTGTATTGTTCTTTAGGTCGAGGAACAGGTCAGCACAACTGAAAGAGTATTTCAAGACAGGCAATATCAGATTGATGCTGCTATTGTGCGAATAATGAAGATGAGAAAGACTCTTGGTCATAACCTCCTTGTTTCTGAATTGTATAATCAACTGAAATTTCCCGTAAAGGTAACTGATTTTGTTTTTTCAACCCATCCTAGGATTATCTAAAAAGATGTAATATATTTTTCCATTCAGCTGGTCCATAAGAGTAAGAAATGTGAAATATGTCTGAATCAAATCCAAAGATTAAGGTATTAAAATGAGCGTGTGAACAGAAATAAGCCAGACTGGCAGTAGGAAATTCTATTTAGAGATTTACTATGGCGCATTTTCTTCTGTAGCTGTTAGCAGTCCTGTTTTTTTAAATGTAATATAAATGCAAATATATCTTTAACTGTTTTACTAATCTCATCTTTTCTTGTAGCCTGGAGACTTGAAAAAGAGGATTGAATCTCTCATTGACAGAGACTATATGGAGAGAGACAAAGATAACCCCAATCAGTACCACTATGTTGCATAATGAAGAGGAAATACTTTTACTTAAAAAAAAAAACCCAAACAAAACCACAAACCCAAAAAATAAAAACCAAAATCATCCACATATATCTTCAGGACACCGAATACCTATGCTGGTCCAGACTTTCCTTTTAGCAGATTTCAGGTTGATGTGTATTATTCAACCAGCTGCATGCACTGCTGTGGGAGAGAAGCAAACTGACATGTTAATTGTTCATCCTTGTCAAGACTCCTTACCAATTTTAAACGTCATATTTTTATTTCCTTTGGTTACTCTCTTGTTCTTTTGGGTTCTTCAAAATTTAGATTTACAGTTTTGTTTAACACTGTCATTGAAGTTGGATGGAAAGGTAAAATCACCTGTGTGAGAAATACTTCTGTGATGGATGCAAGTCTGGTTTCTTCATTTATGTGTTCCTAACTGCATCCATAAAGACCCTATATGCTGCATTCTTTAGCTACAGCGACAACTTGGGTAACTTTTTAAAAACCCTTAATTGATGAACACTTATGTACAAGCAGCGTTGTTGAAATACGCTGAATTTTTGAAATTATGCACCATGAAAACCCTTGAAGTAGTGTTCAATTTTCCTTCAAATGATGATAAACTTCAGTCTGGTTTGCTTAAATCAGGTTTTGAAGTGAGATCCTTGAAGTGCCAAGAGGACAACTGCGTTAATGTGTGTAGTGAGTTGTTGGATTATTTAGCTAAGATATGGATTGTTATTTTATTACTACTGCTGCTGGCTTGAGTGGCAAAGATTAGATCTGAGTCAAAGAGGCCCTACCTCATTTTAGGGCAGCTGGTGTTTATCACTGTTTATGTAATGGCCGTAACATTTAGGTTTGCCTTTAAAATAACATACAGGGAACCTACTGTACAGCGTGCTCCACTTTAGAAAAACAAAACCTTTTTTTTAAAAAGACTTTTATGGTCTCGATATTGTGAAAGCATAGTTTTTTGTCTTGAAAGACTAAGGATTTTGTGAGTACTTTGTTACATATTGTACATATGTAGGTTGATTTGAATTAAAGAATGAAAGACACTGTAGATCTGTTAGATAATTGTAACTATAAGGAAGATGCCTTTTGTGGCAATACTTACAAGATTCTCTTTATTTTCCGGATTTGCATACTGGTGCGTTTCATTCTGAAAAAGAGCTACCAAAGGAGTTTGGATCATGGCATAACTGAGAATTTAACCGAGCAATATTTTCTTGAGAGATACCTTACTAAGTTTATGTAACATGGGTTTGTGCATCAATTAAAAGGCCACCACCTCTTCTTAAAGTAAACATTGCGAAGAGTTGACATCTTGTGGATTTACATATTAAAGTCCTTGTTCTGTCATCAGGTGTCATTAATTGTATTGCATTCTTCTGAATTATTTTTGTTCCCTTCACGTTTAGAAACTAAATGCGTTTAGTTTATTGTATTTAAAACATATTTAATATTGTAATTTAATGTAGACTTATTTTAATATTTGAACCTTCAGTTAATGCAAATAAAATCTTTGATGCGTATTAAATATTAATTTCTTAGCCTTTGTGAGAATGTGGCACTTCGGTTTATTTGTGCAGTTTGTTCTTTAGTGTTAATTATACCATTCACCTTGTAATTCACTTTCTATGCGCATGGAAGCCGATCCGATCCATCTTGCTAGACTTCTAAAACAAAAAGGAGTACGTGCCTCACAAAAACGTCATGGGCCGAGGGCTTTATCTACACAGAAAGTTGGCAGTAGTAGGCAGTAACTGATACCAAGCAGTGAATGTGTACTGCCTTCCCTTTCTGAACCCCAGCTTCCTGGTTCAGCGGTTTTAAACAATAGATTAAAAGCAGTGGTGTTAATCCTGAAGATGACTGAAATGGTTCTGCCTTACAAAGCAATGTTAATTGATTAAAAGTGCCGAGATGTGCAGTTTTTCTTAATTGCCATAGACTAGAACTCTTTGGGCAAATTACTCTGGTATAGCAATTAAACATGAGTTGTTCCACAAGCAGTGGAAATAATGAAGCCTGTCTTTCTGTGATGTATGCCCTTTGTCCCCTACTGTATCATCCCCCAAATAACCTCAAGCAGCAGTACTGCAGAGGGTTTTTCTGTTGAGTGCTGCCTTTCTGCTCGTGGGAGCATTGGTTTTGTTCTCCTTTATCCAGCTGCTGATCTCCGCCCATCCCCTTACCCCCCAAACCTACGGAGAATGGAACGATGTCTGAAGTTTTTTACTCTTCCAAATGGGTCCGAAAGTGGCTTCAGAGTTTCAAAAGCTATGGGAGAGATGGACAGGCCAGGTGACCGCAACTCTCTTTTTCTCAGGTCCTCATTTTTAATTTGATTTCCTCGTATTTCTCTTCCTGGGACTTGGTACATGCTGAACCAAACAGGTAAGCAGTTAGTTTATTAGTCAGCATGGTAGTCGCTTCTTCATAGCAAAATAGCTGTGTTTGATTGCTTTTTGATAGCTGGTGGTAGAATTTGGCTGAGCATCCAGTCTCGACCAGTTGTTGGTTTGATGTCGGCTGTTTGGTTCACATCGCTCCCGAGTGTATTTGTGCCCACAGGGCAGCGGTTGCTAAATGTTTCTTCCTAGACAATCACCCAGTGTTGAAGACATCAGGCTGTGGCAAAGTAACAGATTTCCTCTGTAGTGCATCTGTGTTCAGAAGATGTCTTGAAAACCTTCATCTTGGCAATTCGGCGTCCTCGGAACAAATAGTGTAGCAGCTTCTACGGAGTGACAAAAATAACAGCA
>NW_008825016.1:4807569-4808197 GCF_000699105.1 Pygoscelis adeliae | reverse complement strand
GGGGCTCTCCAATCTTACCAAAACCTTCCAATTTTAACTCGAAACTTTCCAATTCAACTTAGTTTAACTTAAACATTCAGATACCTCATCCAGACGTACATTACATGTATATACAAAGCAATTTTCCTAAATGTGATGCCCCGTCATCTAGCCCAACGTTTCCTGAGGGAAAGCAAGTGTGAGAATGCAGGCTGATGGCTGACTTGCAGGTGCTTCCCAAGTCTGGCAATTACAGATCTCCTCACCAGCCACCAACAGCCTCCTTCCTGCCCGCTCCTTGTGTCCCCTTTTCTTAGTTCTGTATTTTAGCTTCCCCTGTATTCCTTTATCTGAACCTGGGTTTATCATTTAACGCCCTTGGTCTGCTGCAGCTTCTTTCTTCCTTTCTTTGTGCTATGCATCTTTGAAAAAAAACTACACAACTTTCAGGCAACTTTAGTGCATCGATTTGTTACGCAGATAGACCTATTTGCAGGCTTATGATCTTTGGCAGCTGTGTTAGGGAGAGCGGACTCTGTACCTTTTAGATAGATAACCTTGGTTATCTATTCCTAGCAAGTCTCTGCAGAAAGAAAATAACCCAGTGAAGTCAGATAATACTCAGCAAAAGGCTACAGGAAAAATGGAG
>NW_008825016.1:4805310-4807520 GCF_000699105.1 Pygoscelis adeliae | reverse complement strand
TGTCTCCCATGCTAAGTATTCTGCCTCGACTTTGCAGAACAGTTTGTGTTGTAGTAACGGCTCCTAGACCTTGTGGGCATTTCCCATGTTCTTCCCCATAAGCAGCCGTTCTGCATCCACGGCTCCTCAGGGCCAGGTGGTGTACCACGGTTAATCTGGAACTGTGTGCGGGTGGGTTGGCCAGCAGCTCTGTCAAGCAAAATGCGTAAGGGCTGGATACGGACTACATTTCCCTCAGCGATGGCACTAGTTTGGATCTCCGGGCTGGCTATATACCAGCTTTTACAGAAGCTGTAACTTTATGTTTGTTTATGTCTTACCCTGCTATCAAGTTTGATTGATGTTGGCCAACAAGTTACTGAGCAATGAGGCTGATGGCCAACATGGTTGCGTAAGACTTGTTTCATCAGGAAAGCAGGCTAACAAACACCCTGGTAATATTTCTGCTAACAATGACAGAGAGATTGGGTTTCGTGCAGTCTCTGTACTATAAAAGGCTTAGTAAGCTAATGATCCACAGCGCGTAGGATCAACGTCGTTCTCTGCTGATAGCCTTGTGTTCTTTACTTACCCATTTCTTGCCACAATATTGTTGCTTGATACAACTTATATATTGATATTAATTGGTAGTAATCCGAGCATCTATCATTTGTCAATTCTAGACGCCTACCAGTTTTCCAGTGGAGGGGCAGACTACTGCACAGCAAGTTTAAACCTGATGTTGGGCCTCCCTCTCTATTTTGTTTTCTGGCAGACTTCAGGTAGTCCACAGACCTTCCTCCACTCCCGGTGCAGGTTCCAAAAACAGTGATCAAAAAATGAAAAGAGCCGATGTCCCAACTCCATTGACCTCAACTCCTCTGCAGATGACTCATTCAGACACTTGACCAGAGCTGTTCCTTACGACCTTTTTCAAGCTGACTAACTTCTGCTTTTGGCAATACATGGCAAGAATAAAGATTGCTGGAAGTGCTGCAGGGAAAAGCAAACAAGCCAAAACATTTCTGTCTCTAAGAATACACAGACAAAAATGCAGCATTAAGAAAGAAATGTCTGTTTGCAGCAATAGCATTGAAAAAGAAAGGCAGATCCCCAAGCCAGCCTGAAGAGCAAAAAAACTTCTCTCGGATGTTTTTGGGAAATAGGAAGTGTAAACGAACCGAGACAAACGTTGGGGAAAGGTCATCAAGTTTAGAGCAACTGGACTTGACTTTAGCTGCTGGTAGTAGCTAAACTGCATTTCAAACTGGTTCTAAGTAAAAACGTATGAAGGCAGCTTGGGAGCATAAAGGATTCTGTCTCAGAGCTGGTTAATCTGGAGCACGCTGTAATGAGGAGGAGGATGACATGGCAGTCATTTTGAGCAAGCAGAAGCCCCCTGCTATTGGCACACTTTCCAATAGTACTTGAAATAGGATTTCAGTAGCAAAGTAAGTACTTCTGAGGTTTCAGATGAAGAAAGCATACCCTTAACAGTTTAGGTAAGAGCATTGAATTACAAAGTGATCAAGTGGCCTGGGCTCTGTATCTCCGTTACTATGCTAACATCTGACAATGTCAACAGAGAAACTCCACCTCTTTTTTTCTAGTTATCTCGAGAAAAAAAGGGATTTCTTGTTTATAAAAACATCAAACAACATCAGAAACTACGTGAAGGAGCTATGAATTTTACCCATGCAACCACACGTCATCGGCAGTCCCCATTTTGGCTCGGAACAGATATGTGGATTATACGCATACACAAGTATATGCAGATGCATCACTTCAGAGAGAACAGATCACTAACGTCCCGTGCTTTTATACAGCCGGGACTGGATTAATTCTAGGCAAGATGACTGCACTCACCTTAGACTGCCTTTAAACTCGGTGGCAAGAAACATATTCTGGAGGCAACACAGAAGTTAGGTGGGTTAATTGCTCACCGAAGCCATTTCTCACCCTCCTCTGTCACCCCTCCTTTAACACAGGGGTGCCCGTGCTGCATGCCCCGCTGGGAACCACAGCTAATGCCTAGAGCCGGTACGGCTGACCTGGGCCCCGATGTTCCTCGCGGCTCTCATCCGACCCAGGTTCCGAGGAGAAAGGCGCACGGCAGCTCGCAGACAGACCCCGAGGATGGGGTCTGAATGCCCCCTGCCCGACAGCCGTGCCGCAGGCGAGGACCGGGCAGGCGGCCTGTTCCGGGCGGCGGCGCCCAAGGCCAAGCCCTG
>NW_008825016.1:4781364-4802685 GCF_000699105.1 Pygoscelis adeliae | reverse complement strand
GGGGGCCGAGCAGCGCCCGGGAGCGCTCATCTTGGCACCTGCACCGAACCTGGGGACGGGGCGCCGGGAGGAACCTGAAAATACGCCTTCACCCCTCGCGAGGCACGGAGACGCGGGAGCTACTGATGTCACGCTATCTGCTTTCTGTAGGGCCTGTAACGCTCCCTTACTTAATGGCTTTCATCCTGCCCTGTCTCGAGTGAAATCTGAAATGTGGCTGGAACGGAGAGATTTTGGTGCCTTGATGAGAAGGGTTGCTGGTGCAGCAAGGCGGTTTTATGAGGAAGTGTGTCTTGCTTGCTTGCTGATAACTTCCTTGCTTTGGGTTTCTTGCCTTGAAAGCCACATACGCGACACTATCAAGTTTCTGAAATGTGGCTCTGGCAGCAAAGGAAACTTCTTCAGCAGCTAGCAAAAATATTTCCTGAATAAAGCAGCAGCTGAGAATGGTTATCTGCCTTCATTTTGGAGATTCCGACGACCTTTGAAACTCTTCTGACGTTCCTTTGGTAGTAAATACCTTTATCGTCGTTGACAGTACTTCAGTTTCTCTGTTACACTGAGCCTGAAAGGTGTCACTCACCAGGGGCACTGAGCAGTGCAACTGTCCAGCTCTTTGCGAGCCAGTCTAGCGAGCACAGGGACTTACGGTGCTATCAGACTTGCTTTTTAGGACTGGCATCCGCAACTTAAGTGGTATTCAACTGATGTTATAGTGGGAATTCTTTGTATAGCTTGTTTCATATAGTCACGGCTTAAATGAAGAATTGCTTTTGTTTGTCTTCTAGTCAGCCTGTGTAGTTTTTAAATGGTACCAGAGAGAATATTTTCTGGGACTGTAGTAGTCTTCCCCTGCTTAATTAGCAGTTACAAACATAATTCAGTGCATTTAGCTTTGTCACTTTCTGGCATGTAAAATGTGTTAGGTTGCTGCAGCTGAGGCAACAGACTAGTTTATTTTACTACAGAGTAACTATTTACTGACAAACAGGGCTTTGTACCAGTGTCTGGTAGCTGGGTGTTTCTACATAACTTTATCCTACGAAGTCGGGGGAAAACTTTGTGGTGCAAATAGAGGCCCCTCCTTGGAGTACAGATAGCCTCCACCATCTTCTGCCAGGCTTGGGTGGTAGCGAGGGGAGAAGAATATGAGATAATGAGAAGATATGAGCTGAATTCTTTAGACGTTTGCAGCTTGTTTGCAGCCTTTTAGTCATCTGAGTGAACACTGATCAGGATAAGGTAATGATCACAGGAGGCTGAAGGATTAGCATGGGTGGGTCAGATGTGAAAGCTTGTTTGGCAATGCCTTGACTTTGGGACAATAGACTTTTTTTTTCCCTCCGGAATACCTCACTTCACTTACTGTTTCAGTCTTCCATTCGCATTGAGCAGCAAGCGCTAAGCTGAATATTTCCTGAATATTCCTTAATGTCAGCATTAAGTATTTCGTGATGAATTTCCTCACGAATATCAAATGTGCATATATGGAATGAAAAAAAGATTTAGGTAATACAGTGATAAATACAGGGAAAGGGAGTTATGGGAAATAAAGTACCTCCCCTCAAACTTAGCTGTTGCTTTTTGAAATGTGAGGGAAGATGGTGCTTGTCTGCTGTTGAGCACTGTCGTGGTTTAACCCCAGCCGGCAACTAAGCACCACGTAGCTGCTCACTCCCTCCCTCCCCAGTGGGATGGGGGAGAGAATCGGAGAAGAGTTTAATAGATGAAAGAAAAAAGATAAACTAAACTAAACAACAACATAAACTTAAACCAACAGGCAAGGCAAAGGCAATCACTTTACTACCTCCCACAAGCAGAGTAACGCCCAGCCAGTCTACCAGCAACAGTCACCTTGAATGACAGAAAACTCCACTTCCTTCTTCTTCTGCCCCAGCTTGTATTGCTGAGCGTGACGTCATGTTATGGAATATCCCTCTGGTCAGTTGGTGTCAGCTGTCCTGGCTGTGTCCCCTCCCAGCTTCTCGTGCACCCCCAGCCTATTCGCTGGTGGGGTGGGGTGAGGAGCAGAACAGGCCTTGACTCTGTGTAAGCCCTGCTCAGCAGTAAGGAAAACATCCCTGTGTTATCAACACTGTTTCCAGCACAAATCCAAAACACAGCCCCATACTAGTTGCTATGAAGAAAATTAACTCTATCCCAGCCAAAACCAGCACAAGCACGATGGGTCAGCTGGGTTGTGTGCCAAACCCAACAGAGCTGCTTGTGCTCTTGGAGTCCTAGAGCACCTGTAGTGTTTTTCCTTACTGAAACACAAACACATGAGAGAGAACATTTCTGAAAATCTGAGTTTAGAGTCAGACATGGATTCAGTATCAGTGAGTGTCTGAGATCTGGGGAGGGAAAGATGAGTTTGAAAAGGCAGCGTGATGCCATTTCAGGGTTATTGACACATAATCCACGTGTTTCTATTGCACAACTCTAGTCCGAAGGGGAATTTTAAACCTTGCTACCAGTGTAGGGATAGTTGAGAGAAATTTGTATAATAAATTTCAGCCAGTGAGTAATTTGGTGGTGTATCTTTTTCCTCCGTTTTGGCATTGCTAGCTGTATGGAACTGAGATGGAGTAGAAAGTAGTTTTCACAAAATATAACTTTTTTTTGTGACTTTCGAACTATTGCTTTAGCAAATGCTGCCCTTAACATAGTGTTTGTTTGATAGCTTCTTTAAGTGTGTTGACACAGTCTCTAAGGATCTGAATTTGTGTGCTAGTCCCAAGCCTGTCGTCATCGATAGGTTACTTAGCTTTGACTTTGGCAGCTTTTCTGACTTGTAAAGTAACTTCTTACTTGCCGACTAAGAACTCCGCAGGCTCCCTGACATGCCGCTCTTGAGATACGCTCCTGAGGTTCCTGTTCAGGCTGACTTAGAAGTTTCATTTTTGGTGTAACCTGCTTCTAGATTGTTCTGTAGTGAATAGGATGATTTCTAATCAGTAGTAGATGATAAGCTGAAGAATTACCTCTAGGTATAGGGGAACCCTACTAAAAGAAAAGATGGGTTTTTTTTGAGAAGTTAACTACCGTTATCGCTGTTAAGCCTTTTGTATCTCTTAAAGATAACTTATTTTTAGCACTAAGAAGGCACGCCTCACCTTTGCTTATTTCAGCTTAACTGCAACAGTTTATTTTCTCTCAAGTCGGACATTATTTGGAAGTTCCTTGAGAAAGCTTGGTGCCATAGTGGATTTCTTGATATTTATTCTCTTAAGCTTGGCAGGAGACCCTTTGGTGTATGAGTGGCGGTAGTTATAACAGCTATTTGAACATTTTGTTGCATTATCTTAATTCTAACTTATAGGCCTACTATTTTAAAATGTGTCTTAAGTTTTGGTAAATCACGCTTCCGTGTTTCTTGTGCATCTGACTCAAGATGGACTGGTACCCCTTTCAGTCTAAGGGTAACAGTTTCTTAACCTTCTCTGTCACTTGACAGCACCACTGGCTGTCAGTACTACTTTTTCTGCTGTAATTCAAAGTGCGAGAGTGTTAGTAGCACCCTGGCAGTAGAATACAGAATTTCAAATGTGGTTCAGCTCTGAGCAGTGAGCGTTTCTCTAGCTGTTTCCTCTCCGGTGTTCAGGCTTGAGCACAGTAGTCCACACTTAATACATTTAGTTTTCTTGTATTAAACTTCGGTGGCTTCTGATTTCTTAACAAGGCAGAATTCAGCCTGTGTAATATGGGAACACCCGTATGTCTTTACTTTCCTTGACGGGGGTGAGATCTACTCTCTTCTCGATAGGACTGGGAGAGTGGTTTACTCAGGCATCTTTTTTCCAATATCCTCTCCTCTGGGGAGGCTTCCTCTTTTCAAATTGTCAACGCAGTGCTCCTTCAAAACACTGTTTGGGGCTGCCGGCTACCTTGAAGGATGTGTTAGTTGTGTGGTGTGATACAGCAGCACTAACCAGAGCAAGTGCAAAATGAACTTGTGTGAAAGCTGAAAAGCATCTAGCCATGGGAGTTCAGACCTCCCGGTGGACTCATGTAATCAGCTGCTGTAGAGCTATCCCAGGACTTCCTTCCTCTAGATAGGAAACCATAAAGAAGCTTCATGTGACTAAACTTGATGCAATTGTGTAATTCTCTGGCCAAATGGCAAGTGTACAGTTGCTAAATAGTCTTTCCTTTATGATGCTTTTGTACCTTTATAAATTTGTTTATCCAGAGCTTATTCATCTGCAAACTTGAATTGAGAAACAAACTGTTTACTGCCTTAACGGAAATCAACAATATCAAAAACATAATCTGAGACTGCATGAATCTGTCCCTGTTAGTTGGCAAGGATGCATCTTCCAGGGTTGGATCAGGAACTTGATATAATCAGGTGCTGCACCTGCACAAGTGCAGCTGATTCTCTTCTCCCCTAAAGTACTCTCAGCCATCCATGAATTAAGCTGTGTTTGTGCTCAAGCGTGTCCAACAGCAGTTGAAGTGAGTCCAGCCTTGTCTTTGATAGCCAGTGTTCAGTCTTCCGAGTCCATTAGTGACAGGTAAGTATAACTCATACTTTTATGAAGACCATCTTGTCTCATGCAAAATAGTTTATACATAAAATCTGTCAAGAGATTTTCCTGCTTTCAGCTGTTTCCCAGAAATGTTAGGGTTGGTAAATAGTGTGATCTTTCAAAAAATATATTATTTTTTAAGTTCTTGTTTTTTTCATGCTATACCAAGGTAGTATAGATCCTGGATCCTAAGCAAGGGATCTTGACTTGGTCTTCTGGGAAAGGACTTGTACCAGGTGTCCCTCTGGGAGCGGTGCTTACATTAGAAGACAAGTGATTAGAGGAGAGCATAACTCCTCAGGGATTTTTCCATTCTCTTCTCTGGCATAGACTTAGGAGTCTAAAGTGGTGACTAAGGTCACCACCTTGTTCACAAAATGGCACTGAGATGACAGGATCCTTCTGAACCATCAGAATGAGTGAATTACTGGGCACTTCTGTTCACATGTACAATGGGATATAAGCCTTCTTTAGATAAGAACCAGCATTTCTTATCTCCTTGGATTAACGCCCCACAGATAGCAGTGTTCGCCGTGTATACCCGAAGAACCTAAAGAACATCTGGGCAAAGGTGCAGGGCAACGCAGCAGTGCTGTAGCGTAGGTACAGAATGATTGTGTAGCGCTGGCGTCTGTTAGCAAGCATCCCTTACCTTCAGGGTACTGCCGCGCGGTAATTACGGGGTGGGCTGTAGCCGAGCAGAGTCTTTGGCGTGTATGAGCAGGCTGTGGGTGTGGTACTCTGAACCACTGTCGCGCCGCGCTTGTGGGGAGCTGTTAGCTGGGCTACGCTGCAGCTATGCTTCTCCTGCCTACCGCCTTAGTCACTCAACGTAACTGCAAACGGCCCCGTCCACTAGGTATCTGCATCGCTTGAACTAGCGGTGATGTGGAGTATGTGCCCAGGTGGATTTGGATGGCTTGCTGCCCTTTCTTCCAAGAGGGAGGCAGAAAAATACTAGAGGGTTTTATTTATGCAGGAAACATGAATATAGCAACAAAACCCAAATTATGTAAGAGTAGCTTTTGTGTTTGAGATCCTTATTGTCAATGTTCCATGTTTCTAATAAAAATTGGGAGACAAAGTAAATTATTAACTATAGTCACTGAAGTCCTCTTTGCAAGCAGACAGCGTAAACAAATGCCTTTAATACACGCTTGCTTTTTTAGAGCACAACAACCATTAATCTTTCTCCCTTAGTAGGTTTCCATTATATGGGAGAGTAACCCAAGGGTAGCTGTGCTTGGCTAACAGGATTTCAGTTATTAAAAAGCTGAAACCTGAAAGCATCTTTGTGTGGTCAAGAGATGGGGAATCCTGCCATTCTAAGAGCTGTATTCAAAAGGGCTCAGATCTAGATTGTTCAAATGTGCTAAATTGTTTTGTTAGCTTTGTAGTTTTCAGTTTAAAACCAGTTAACTTTTTGAGGTAGACTTCTTTAAGACAAATTGTTACATAACCAAGAAAGTCTTAGTTTTGACTTGTTTATTGTATCTCAGAGTGTTAATACACTCTGCTTGGTTTTTTGATGCAGGTATGTTAATACGGAAGGATGCTGGATTTAATTAGAGTAACATTCCTAGCTTTGCTTCAACGGTTTTGCCTTCAATCTTCTCTTGCATGAGACTATAATTTCAGAAATGAGGTATAAAGGGAGAGATTATCTTACGATTTTCAATTGAAAATGTGCAGCTAGAATAAATATGTAAGCAGCCCTTTTTTGGAACCTATTGGAATACAAATGAAGCATCTGAACTAAGTGAAATTTCTTTGACACTAGTACATTTTTGATCATTCCTCTACTAGATATCCATAACATCGTATTTTGAGCCAAATGAATAATGAGCTTTACAAAACTTAGTTTTGGAAGTTAGCTACTATTGAAAAGTTTAAGAGCTGTCCAGCTGTGCAAATCTGAAGTACTGCAGTTGTTCTACCACAGATAGTTTTCAAATAGGGCGCTGCAGTTTATTTAGAAGAGCATTTAAAATCTGAAGTTAAAGAAACTGGAGGTTGTATCAGTTTTTGTGTTAAATAGCAAATAATGATACTGTTATGAGAAGTACAAGCAATATTCTCAACTTGTAGATGTGCCATGGTAAAATTAAGCAATACTTTATGTAATTTAATTAGAAATATTCCCAGGACAGATTGATTCAGCATCAGTTTGCTTTTCTGTATTCTTGACATTTTGACTGTAGGCTCTTACTATTTGTGGGCTGGTGATGATGCATGCATCAATCACTAGTTGACACTGAAACTGCCTTCACAAACTCAACAGCTGCTTTCTGCCAAACCCAGCGAGCTGTTCCTCTGCCTTAAACTGGCTGGAGCGAAGAGTAGGCAGGACCTTCTTTCCTTCAGTCTCCTGATTTGTTCTTCAGTGTTTTTTTTTCCCTGACTTTTCTTTGCCCCTATATCCCTTATGTTTCATTCGGTTCCATCTGTATTCCTCTCCATCCCTGCCCCAAGACCGTGGGAGCGGGTGATGTTGCAGCACAGTGCTCTCTCTGATCACCGTCCTTGTGCACGTCGGCTTACTCGCAGTGAAACAGCCCTCTTGCCACCTCATCGAGGACAGCTCAGTGTCTCATGCTTAATGCTTCTGTCTCATGACTGACACTGCAAATCCAGCAGCTGTTGAACATTTCTTAAGAAGGAATGGCGTTTTATACCGTTTGTTTCACACTAACGAAATCGGGATTCATATCATGGTGTGAAGTTAACCTTGCAAAACTCTAGTAGTTATGCAGGTGGTATTTTTTACTGTTTGTTCACACCCCTTATTCTTGATTACTTAAACTTGCTGAGGGTGATTCGTCAGCTCTTCATTCCCAGAATCTGTCTTCCATTTGGTGCTCTCTGGTACCTCTGCGTTGTCTTTTGTTGTTCTCTGAATCATCTGTAATGGGCAGGACTGTCACATTTTCCTTTAGGTCAGCAACATTTTCTTAATTGTTTTTCAGTCTTTTCTTTCCCCTGTATTTCTTCTTAAAACTGATTTTTTTTCTGCTTCTTTCAGTCTTTTGCTGCCTATTACTTGTCTATTTTTAGCTCTAACATTGCCAAGTTTTTTTAATAGGTATCAAACAAGGGAGTCGGCGTGCACACTGAAGATTTTCATTCTGGCATGTTTTCCATTGGTAGTGTCAGTTCAAGCAGCCATGGACTCTTATTCCCTGCCTCCGTGCTGTGCTAGAAATCTTCAAGAAAGTGTAAGCAGCTTGCTCTTGAGAAGATAAGTGCTTAGGGAAAATGTAAACAAGTTCCAGATGTAAATTTAATTGAGGGAAACTTTGCAGATTGAAACTTCCATGGGGAGGAGCATCAATTATTTCTAGCACTGCAGTGAACTGCAATAAATAACATTTTCTTTGTGAATATATGTTCCTTAGTGAACATTATGAGTTGGACATAAAGTCGAAAGTAGGACAATTTTGCTTTGAAATATCAGTTTTCTACACTATCCATTCTTAAGCAATTTCTTTCTCCTGTCTAGCTCTGGTTTCAAGTCTAGACTCTTTAAACAACTGGATAAAGCGTATGAATTCCAGCTTAAGTTTTGGCCCCCTTTGGTGTTGGGTGGAAGATAATATTGTTGCTAAGGGGAAGGCAACAAGGGAAAATGCTTGCTGAGTGCCAGAGAAATTGTTTCCGATGTGTTCCTACAATTGAAGTGCCTTCTACCCAAATTGAGCTGACCTAAGTCAAATTTTTCCTAATAATTGTCTTAATACAATTGTATGCACCGTAGTTTTGTGGTGAAGAGTTTTAAAATTGGCATTTGTTTCTTTGAAAACTTCTTGGGGAGGAAAGCTAGCTAATGGATAATCCCTCAGCTGGATCTTTTTGCTATATCAGCAGTTGAATGGATTAGCATGTTTGACTTTTTAAAGCTTACATGCTTGAGATAAATGCAGTGGTTTGTCTTGCAGCTGCTTTTTTTTTTAGGTTTTCTGCAAGACAAGTTGTTGCAAATGCAAGCTGATGAAGTGCTAGCATGAAAATGGTGCAGGCTTTTTGCAGTGAGGTTTGCTTTGGATGTGTGCGTGGTGTCAAATTGAGAATCAGAAAAATAAAATGCTCTACAATAAAGAACTCGGAACACCTTGGTATGATTTCAGATACAGGAGCACTGTCCAGTTAGTCCTTACTGCAAATGAAATAAGAGATAACCAGCTTTCTGGCTATATCTAGCCTGCTGCAACGCATCCCCTAGGCGAAGCTTCATTGTCAGTGGATGCTGGCCTAAGTCCGTGCTGCTGTCAGCAAGGATGATCCCATGCTCCTCTCGCCACATGTTCTTACCCTGTTAAGGCAGTACTAGTTTGGTCAGTTGTACTAGTGTAGTCAGTTGTGCTCTGGGGCTGGAGGGGAGCGAGTCAGAGAAAAGCTGCGCTTCTGTCAGCAGCTCAGTCTGAGGTTAGTTTAAACCAGTCAGGGAAACATAACCTCAGTCTGTGTCAAGGTCTTGGCCCCCATCCTCCTCTCAAGTGCAGAGTGCAATGGCATTAAAGAGTTCTCCTGGCAAGCGTGGCACGCTCCATCATGCTATTTTTGGCAGTCCCTCCAAAACATCTGTAGCCAATCCAAGCTTTAAGTGCTGCATTCAGTGCACGTACAGCTGAGTGTCCTGGTACAGCGGGTATGAAGGCTGCGTGGTGTGCCGTGGGGGGAAGGCTGAGCGCTGTAGGCATGCAGGATCAAACATGCTAAGTCAATTCTGGCTGAAGCTTGCAAAATAGTTGCTGTGTAGGGTGAACACTGAGTAGCTCCCTTGAACAGTATGACTGGTGTTTGTTGCAAGCTTTTCTTACCCTCTGAGGACCCAGCATGTCAACAGTTTTGGTTTGGGTGGCTTTGTCTTTTTATAAATGGGGTGTTAAATTTGTCCTCTGTGTGTTAGTGATGTTGAAGCTACTATAGAGACCGTTAATGCCCAAGCTTCCAAACCAACTGCTGTTTAGAATGTACTCCTAAAAGGTAGTTTTACATATTTGTCTCTTTGGGATCAAAAATAAAAACTTACGTGACACCGAGTTAACCACGTGTCATTCTTAACAGGCTTTTTACAGGCTTCCTCTTCATTTGAGGTGAAAGATTCAACTGGTAAGGTCTGCATAATCGCTGATCTGACAGTAGCCTTCTCAGTGGAATACAAAAGCAATGGGCAAAAAGAGGTAAGGGGGGGTATCTCACTGCTTGTCTCTAACTTGTGTTTATAAAATGTGTGGTATTTCTGCACGTGCGCAGTATTTAAACTTTGAATAAATCTTTAAGCATGAAAAACTGCTTCAGCAAAGATTTCCCCCCTCCCAGTCATGTTGCATCAACTTTTCTTTATTACTGACACTTCTTGAGTAATAACCACTTAAATGGGGTTAAGGCTGCCTGAAACAACCACAAACAATACGTGTGTGAAATTACTTTTGTGACCGAAATCTCATGCCAGTCCTATTGGTAGCTAAAATGGCTTTCATTGGAACTGTAAAGGCAAAAATGCTACCAGTTGGCTTTTGGTGAACTTGGTCATACTTACATGGACTAAATCTGAACTAAAATGGCTGTTGGCACGTAGCTTTTAAACTTCCTTGGAATCTGTGATCTTCTTACACTGAAAGCTAGAGATTTGCTCAGTATCTTTTGCACAGACTAGTGCAGTGCATACAAGTTGTTCCATATTAACAGCAAAAGCCTGTTAATGGCAAGTTAAGAATTGTTATTCACAAATACTCTGCTTTTCAGTTTACTTTTTTGGTATCTTTACTACTGAACAGGAATTGTGGATTATTTATCTCATTGCAGTTGCATGTTTTGAGGCACTCTTGTTGAAGTTGATTTTTTCCTAGCCATCAGTGTAATGTAAGATTAAAAAAAATCCTACTACTTTGCCAGCAGTGCACTTGTTATGTGTGATTTGAGCTGAGAGTTATATTGCACAGTCCACTTTTTCAGTGGTGCTGATGGTCTGAAATCCTGCTGGTACTGGTATGCAAGTTTGCATTCAGAGGTGACTGCTTTCATAACATGCTTTTGGCTGTTTCTTCTTGTAAGCAGTAAGCTCAAAACTTTACAGTAAACATTGTCTTGGTCTTCAGGTACCGAGTTACTTCTCAATATGTAATAAACTCAAAGTATTATGGCCAAACTACGTAGGCTGTCTGTACCATTTGCTTTTGTTCTTACTCAATTGCATTACAAGAAGCAAAGCTTAAATTCTTCCATTTTTCACGTGGCCAGAGTTTGCCAGATTTGATTCACCTAGTACAGAAGTACCTGCAAATTCATAGTGCTAGTTTAGGGGGAAAAGAAGTCTAAGAGGTGCTGTGAGTATGTACTGTTTTGTCCTCAAATTTCAGAGAACAATAGTCTTAGAAATCCCAAGTGTCAGTAACATGCTACTTGCTATATACAGGTATATAAGTAGACCTCTTATAGCATATATGAATGTCAGCTGTATGTTTTATAACAGTTTCATAGGCTATTTAAAAAGCAGTAAGGAAAAGCTGTTACATCATCCCATTTACATGTGTGTTGTTTTCTGCCCCACAGTTTGCGCACTTTTTTCTTCCACAAAATGCTACAGTAGAGCCACAGAGTTCATGTGGTGAAGGTAACACATCTCATCCAGTGCTGGTATTGGGTTTTGGAGCAGGACACGCATTAAGCCTGAATTTCTCAGAATATGCAGACAAGTACCAAGTAGGAGAGCTAGTTTTCCACTACAATCTGTCAGATGCAACTTTATTCCATAATTCAACTGCAGGTAAAAAGAAAACTTCCTGTTCTCATTGTGTAACCCTTCCAGATGTAATACTGATTTGTTTCTGTAAATACTGTAACATACTAATGCAATGTAATCTTTTTACAGGAGAAGTGAGGAGAATGTCACATAAAACTATTATTCAGGCATATATGGGCACAAAATACAGATGCATCAACTCCAAGCACGTCAATATGAAGAATGTGAACATTACTTTTAGCAATGTTACTTTGGAAGCCTATATCACAAACGGCACTTTCAGTATCAACAGTAGGTATCTTGTAGCAGAGAACGTACTTGGTGGGCTAGTATTGCCAATAATGTATTATTTCTTATTATTTCCTGACTAATCGTATTTAGGCGGGTACAAACTGGATCTAAAGCTCTGATAGCAGCATCTTTTGAAATGAATAGACCTGCTTCAGGTTTTCCCTGTAGGGGTGTCGGCATCCGTGACTAGAAGATAGTGCGCTGTGTTCCCGTGGGTTTTGGACAGGCGTTAGGGAACGTTCTTTCTGTTCATGAGTATTTATGGGTGTAAACATGTGCTGCGGTAGGTCGACTGGGCACATGGCCAAAATCCTAGTTTGAAAAGTATCTGTCAACTTCCAAGTATTATGCCTCTACCAAAGGAGTTTGAACTAGTTACTGTGTGCTCTGGGGAAAGTCAGTTGATGTAATGGCAGACAATAGAGAGCTGGTCTGTAGGGAGCAGATATGTACATCTTCCTACAGGAGGCCTTATATAAGCTGTAACAGTGATATTCTTTCCCTGTCAGGCTCAATCACAAAACGACTTTTTGTCCTGATTGCTTGTATTGAAAAGCATTTCGGAATTTCACTGCTATAATGATTAGAAGACAAACTACTTCATGGTGTGTTCCTGTCCTTTGCTTTTGTGGCAGCACTCTTCAGTTTACATGGCTCTTGATGTTTGATCACCTGTGGTGTCTTAGGGAGTGATAAATCTGTGCCTTACTTCTGGGGCATGTAAGAAGCCTGATCTTCTCTGGGAAATGTAGAACTTCTCTTTCTTATGCTGTTAATCCCATTTATGCCCTTGTTGAAATGAATCTTAAAAACTAGGGTAGTCAGCGGTGGCATGTGATGGATACATTGAACAAGTGCCTTCTACGGGAGTATCTATACCTTGTCCCGTGTCTCTGAAAAATACCTTGCCTGACGCATGACAATACCGGAGTTGGCGTCTTTTATGGCTGCCTCACATGACGATCTCAGATTTCGGCATGTATCATTCTCGATCAGTCTTTTCCATTCAGTGAACTAGTTTGCAGCAAAGATGTGGACCTACATTTGTAATTTTAAAAAAAATCACCTGATTTCTATTACTCCAGTCTTCAGAACTATCTCATTTTTTAAATACGATATCTTGATCCAGTTGCTATACTGGATAAGTATGATAAGTGATCGGTTATCAGCAGGCTTGAACATAAGCCACGATATTGGGAAAAGCTGTTTTTTGACTTCTATACAACTTCAGTAAAATCTCCCTCCTGTGTAACAGTTTTCCTCTTAACACCATCTATTATCTGTTCTTACATAGTCCTTTGGTTAAAAAAAAAATCAATATTGCATTATTTCGGGAGGGTGTTCCTTATGCAACACAAGTTTGTCAGCATTTGTTTTCTTTTCTATTCCTAATTACTTCTTTACTTTTTTTAGATTAATATAAACACTTTAATTTGCCAGGATCACTTCTCCAGGTTGCTTTTCTTCATCCTGTGGTATCACTGTCTTGATGAAACTATTGAGCCTCAGAAAAAACACGTGATTTCCTATGATCCTGGGGTAGATGCTGTTTGGTCTGAGTTCAAGCTTTTTGGGTTTTTTAATTGTTTGGTTTTGTTTGTGTATTTCCACGTTCCTGTTATCCATACTGCCATGCTCAGTTTTTTCTTTAAATTATCATCATCCCTAAGTTTTTATTACTGTCTCAGGACGGCACCCAGATATTTTTTTTTCTATTCCTACTGCACAATGAGCTATCTCTTTCTATTTTTTTTTTAAATTCAGATAGTTAAAGAATTCTCGCTTTATCCTTTTTTTTTTATCTTGACCCTGAAATCACCTTGTTCTTTCCAGATCAGTTCCTTCTTTCCACTCTTGTAGGCTTGAGACTTCCCCTGTCCTTTTGGCAGCTAGTTATTGATAAACTTTAGATCTGGAATTCTCCCTTAACTTTTTTCCCTGCAACTCTTTCATTACTGGATATTTCTGCTGGTGATTTGGGCAAGGCTCACTGAAGGGAAGAAGAGTCAGTATTCAGTGCATCTGTGCATCACCAGTAGTGGTAACTTCTGTCAGTGTACCTAGAAGTTAGTGACTGAGGTTATGGTAGTGATGATCTGCAGCTCTGAAGAAAGGAGGCTTTAATTTTACCTGTTGGTAGTTTTGTCAGCTGCTTTCCCGTAACTGTCAGAAAAAGACATAAGAATTTGTCTTGTCTCCAAATCTGTCTTGAAGAGTTACTGGGAACTATGCTGTAAATCAGTAAAAATACTGTATCAAGACTCCACCTAGGACAAACTTCCACTTGAAGTGATTTGCTTGTTTCCATCTCTGCTGACTTGAGTAAGAGGCTGTATGTGTTGGGGTCTTGCAGATGGAGGGAAATTCTCCATTGAAGTACAAAGTAAAGCTGCTGTTCGGTTTACTTGTTAGGAAATTAACACATTTCGGGACCTGACCAGTATCTATTAAGCCTACAAAGGATAGGGTCACTCCTCCATTCATCCACCTTCCCTCTGCTCTTTGACTTTCCAGAAATGGAGTAGACATAGGAAAGTGTGCTATGTTGGAGTCTGTGTGAGTTCAGAAAGTGTGATTAGAGTTCCTCTCTGAGCCATAATCGAAAGTTAAGCTCCTGTTTAAGTTCAGAGGCTATTTATTAGATACCTAGTATCTGCAAGATACGCATGGATTAAATTTTAGCAGTAGGCCCTTTGAGTCAGAATTGACTGCTGCTGCAGCTGCTCTTGCCCTTATAAAGTTGCAAGCTGTTATCCCGGACACGTGGAGGTGTCCTTGGCTTGTAACATGGAAGCCTTTACTACAGTAATGTCTTTGCTGTGACCTTCGGTTTTGGCTTAGATGTTCAGTGCAGGAACCGTCTTGGCTCCCAGATCAAGTTAAGATCTTGCTGCCAGGTGTTTCTGAGTACTCTGGCAAATAAATCAGAGTCACTGTTCTTTCTCTCTCCTTTTGCCTTGGAAGTTGCTGCTGAACTGGATGAAAAGAGAAGGCAGTCTTACACATCTTCACTCAGCCTTGTAGGCCCGGTGGTGGGTGGCTACTAACGCAGGGCTAAAGGGAAGGATGGATGTGAGACCCAAGGGGAGAGGATATAGCAAAACAATTGCCATCAGAAGCAGTGTCTTAAAATCTCCTTGTTAAGGATAGAAGAGCCACGGCACTGCTGGGAGGGCTTGAGAGGTCCAGTAGTATTTTAATGTTACTGTGAGTATTGCCAAAATAATGACATAGGGTCCTCACAACCTGGTAGTGTAACTGAGGGGGGGGGGAAGGAGAACAACCCATCTCCTGGGAGACCACTTTTAACAGCAGGCAGGCGAACTGTTCCTCTGCTTCTAGCACGTGAGTGCCAGGAGTGTCTGAGGGGCAGTCATCTCAGCCTTGCTGTGAACGTACGGCAGGGATGCTGGCTCTGTCAGCACAGCAGGATCTTTTAGGAATGCTGGCTCTGTCAGCACAGCAGTATCTTATTTGTCCTGACTTGATGGCAAAGTGGAATGACAGGCATGAATAAAAGCAGATGTCGTCACCATGAATTTCTGTAAATAACAGCAGAGGTGTCATTTTCACATGCCACAAGCGTCTCAAACTTTGCAACAAGAGTTTAGGTAATGTTTTACCATTGTGTTTCTCAGCTTTTATCATCTTCTATTAGGAAAAGCCACTCGAAATTGTGTCCTCCGTTCTCTTGAGGATTAAAAAGGCAGAGCATCCCACAGCTTCATTTTATTTGGTAATGACTGTTTTCCTTTCTCTCCAGAGACAGAATGTGCTGAAGATATGGTCTCTACTACTGCTGTAGTGCCTACAACTTCTAAACAGACTACTAGCCAGGTTCCAACTACTAGCCAGGTTCCAACAACTACCCCAACTGCAGCACCAACTGCATCGCCCCCAAATCCTGCAGTTGGTAAATACAACGTGACTGGTCCAAACGGAACCTGTGTACTTGCCTACATGGGGTTACAGCTCAATATCACCTATCTAAAAAAAGATGACAAGGTACACTTTTTTCCTTCTTCAAAGCTTTCAGATTCCTTCTTTGGGGAAAACTTGGTAAATTATTATAGGCTAACTTTTTTCTTTAAAAATCCCAGTTCTTTTGTAGTGTTCATCCATGATTGTCCTCTACTTGAATTGTTTAACTTCAACTGGACTAGTGACAGTTCTTTTCTACTGAAAGTGGTCATTAAAGATTTTTCCATTCAGTAAGAGTATTAAACTTGTCTGTCAAATCCTGTAAGTGTTTACGGCCATTCCACAGAAGCAATAAAAAATTATCAAGATAGGAGTAGGGGGCATCCTATTATCAAAGATGCCATCTAAACAAGATTTTCAAACTTAAACAAAATACAGAAATTTGGCCTGAGGCACCTGAATGAAAACGGTGAATGACTATTAGAAGGGAAGATAACTACTACTGTAAAACTGGACAGGCTTGTGACTTAGTTGACTTCCAGCCAGCACCAAAGACACTTGGGTTTGACTTTTAATGCTTAAGAGCCACTTAATGGCTGATTTTGACAGCAAGAATGCTACGTGGTTTATGTAAGATCCAGCCCCGGCACAGGTTCTTTCCCTCTGTTGTTGACGCAGAGCCCAGCTTGTCAGCCCCGTGGACAAACCCATTACCCGCTAACCAGTAAGGCAAAGCTGTGAGCGTAGTCCCAAAGGGACTGCTGAAGGCTCTCAGTAGGAAACAATGACCAAGGGTCAGCAAAACTTTATGTTCAGTAAAGCTTTATTATAAGGACTTTTGATCACAAGCTGCTTTTTCCTATCCTGTGGCTTAATCTGAGGTGACGAGGACAAGTGCAAGCAAACAAATTATGGCTGTGTTTCTGTAGTTTAAGTTGGATCTCGGTGATAAAGGACCTGGTGTGAGGAGGGTGGTATCTGTATAGGATTTAGCTGCTTAATGCTGTATGTGATGGTGCAAAGGAATCTATTGCATTTATTTATGACGATGATGACTGAGAGGTAAAATCATGAGCACCGATAGCTGGTGTGTGGCTGTACAGTAGCTGTTTATGATGGACTGTGTTTTAACCCCCTTAATTGTGTGAAATTCCCTAAACTGTGTCCTGTAGCATGGCATTCTAGCTCTGCTGGAACAGCTGATTTCTAGTGTAATGACCAGTGAGGAGGTGGCAAATAGGTTTTCCAAAGTCACTTGAGGGTCAACTAAGAGCTACTGAAGGTTTCTATTGGATTGTTCGGCAAGTGCATTTAACCCGCAGCCTTCTGCAGATACAGGACAGTATAAAATCATGTACCGTGGGCAAAGCTAAAGCATTCTGAACTGAAGTGACGTGCAAGATGATCATGCTCACAGGCAGTTCCCATGACTTATGTCAAAGCAGTATTTTACAGCTTGTTGCCCTCTGTGTAGTGGTGGTTACTTTTTCCTTACGCTGCTAGGACCAAAGAAGTTTAGTGTGGAGGAAGCAGCAGGTTATCGGCTGCAGCCAGTCAGGGCTGCAGAAAGCTTCGCTGGCATGCAAAGATGCCCTTTGTTCTCTGTACCAGCCTGGTAACTCAGGTGCAGCTTACACCAGCCTGTAACTTGCACACCTGTCTGCCCAGTTGTTTGTAAAATGTGTGGGCAAAGACAGCATTGTATGCATGTGAGTACAAGCAAACCAGAAGTCGACTGAACGTATATGGTGATGTTTTAGTCTCTTCAAATGTCATAATTGACCCTCTTCTCTCATAGTTGGGATTGGATTTGCTGAATTTCATACCACATAATACAACTTCTTCTGGGACATGCGACAATACGTCAGCCTTCTTGAATCTGACTTTTGAGAAAACAAGGGTTATCTTCCACTTCGCATTGGTAAGAATCTCTAGCCAAAGCGTGTAGGGTCTGCGGGCCCTCTCACATGGGAAAACTAATTGGGGCAAGTACAAGAGAGAAAAGATGCAACCACAGGAAGGGGAGTAAGTAATTCCTTTGTCTTTAATACTAGATTTAGAGGGTTCAATGCTTGGTAACTGTTGTGAGGAAAGAATAGATACATGTACGTACACACACGTATGTATAGATAGACATCTATTGTTTGGAATGGGAATTTCTTTTAAGATTATATCGCCTACTCTGTAAAGCTTCTTGCCCAAACTGGGAACAGTTCTGCTGTAGCAGAGGAATAGCCTGTGACAAACAGGCATCTCATCTAATCGTACAAGTCTGGAACTGGATTTAAGTCCTCATTAATATTCTGTGTACAGCCCAAGAGCTGTGTGTGCTTGTCTTATGGACTCCTGCGACGGTTGGAAATCCTGTTTCCCACGGCTCTGCCCCAGTACTGTATTAGAGCTGTGTACCCTTGAGGACTGAATCCACTGTGTGTGTCAGCTTCATGCCACTTGTGATACTCGCGGGACTGATCGAATGTGATCACCTAGACCTGTTGCTATTGAATGACTCCACATCTCTGTGGGGTGCTGAGCTGCTTTAAAGCTGTGTCTGTAGCACAGGTGAGATCATTATACTAGCCTGGTTAAGGCACGGGTGGGACTATACTTTTAGTGTGGAGGTCAAGTCAGCATTCTGAGGGGTGACGGTCCCCCTTTCTCTGCCCCCCTTCCCTCCCCCAAAGTAATCTTCCCTAAGGTGCATACCTTCTATAGCTTTTCTCTCTAAAAGTGAAACTAAGCTCTTCCTTTGGATGCTAATCCCAATTGCAGACTACCCTTTGAAAACCTTTCTCAAAACGCATGCAGAATTGAACCCAAATCGTAACAGCTTATGTTGTACATCATTAGCTGAAATGACAACTACTGGTTTGTTTTTTTAAAAGAATGCAAGTACTGAAAAATTCTTCCTGCGAGGTGTGAATGTAAGCACGACTCTGCCTTCTGAAGCAAAAGGTAGGGACTTCTCAGAAGTCTACTTTCAGTGACTACTTCTATAAATATTAAGGGTTGCCTGCATTAAATAACCTGTTAGAAACATTGGGGATGAATGTACTGAATTTAAGCTCTATGAGCTTACAGCTCCTGCTCTTCAGGATTCTGTAATAAGACTTGCTCTTACACAGTTCCGAAGTTTGAAGCATCGAACAACAGCATGAGTGAGCTGAGAGCCACAGTAGGGAACTCCTACAAGTGCACTGCAGAGGAGAATCTCCAGGTCACGGACAAAGCCCTTGTCAATGTATTTGATGTTCAGATCCAGGTTTTCAAGATTGATGGAGACAAATTTGGGGCAGGTAAGAGGTTTACATTGAGGGGGAGGGGGAACCTAAGATTTGTGAAGTGCACTTTGATATAAACATATAATATTCTGTAGTCAAGTGTCAGCTTGCGAGTGCTGTGCTTTTGTCTCTGCGTGCCCTATTACAGATGTTGTAGGGGCTGATAAGATGTCTGAGTGGAGGCTAGTGCAAGAAGTAGGTAAAAAGCTTTGAAATAACTAGGACTTGTTCCTTGTGGTCCGGAGAAGAGTTAAGAAAGAGCATTAACTTTCCCTCCTAACTGTGTGCAGAGAGTTGTATGAAATGGGGAAAGTTCTGGGAAGTTGCTGACTCTCTTAATTAATGCTGTCCTTTGTGACTGTGGTTAAAGGAAAACAGCTAGGGGAGGAGTCACGTGCATGTATTTATGATGGCTAAGCTTTGTGTAACAGTAACAGCTCTCGAGAAGGAAACAATTGTTATTAATATCTATATTGTGCATACAACTAGCGCTAGGAGGACTTCATCCTGAATGATCATAGTTAGTGGAGTTGGCTTCCTTTTGGTTGTTGGCAAGCTAAGCTAGAAGTTAACCTGAGCCAGTTTTATCTATGTGCTGGGAGTAGAAACTTGAAGTTCTGCATATAGCCATCTGTTGGTGCACTAGTGCCTAACGTGGATCTCTTTCTCTCTCTTCAGTGGAAGAATGTCAACTGGATGAAAATAACATGCTGATCCCTATAATAGTTGGTGCAGCCCTTGCTGGTCTTGTTCTAATTGTCTTGATTGCTTACTTGATTGGCAGAAAGAGGAGCCATGCTGGATATCAAACAATTTAATAACTTGCACTGAAATCCAGTGTAGATGAAAAGCAGTTGCAAGAAGCTGGGAAACCCCCGCCACACACACATTTCCCCTGAGCTAAGATTGATATTGTAAGGGAACACCTTTTCTTGCAAATTGCTTCTTCTTTAAAGTCTGCTTTATTAAATGTGAAATCATCTTGCAGCATTTAACTATGCACAAAAATAACTTCTGAAAATTCTGGTGTTTAATTTTGCTAACTAGTTTAAATATTTACCCACTTAGAAACAAGCTAAAAGTTTTTAAGGGTGCTTTTTTGGAATTGGCATAAGGTAACGTCAGCTAAAGATTCCAGAGAGGGATGTTGCTAATTCACACTGACTCAATTTCAGAACTCTTAACAAAGGGAAAAGGTTCATTCTTCGTACTGCTGCCATTCGGCGACGATGTTAATTATACTGATGATGCATTTAAAGAAATTTAGTAACAACTGACAAAATTGAAATTTAAAATCTAAACTCCACCTTGTCTTCTAGGTGTGTATTTTTTACTAAGCTTTAAACTCAATGCCTGGCATATGCAGGGTGTGAACAACGCAATACTCAGACCTTACAGGAACTCTTTATGATTGGACAGCTCCCCTGTTTGATATTTTTGATGCTCTGCCAGCTTGTTAGGAGCTGGTCCTTTTTTAAAATGGGTGTTATTTTTATTTACCTTTTTTTGTAAAGTGATTTCAGTCTCTTCTGTTGGAAGGTCCAGAGAGATCCTGTTACTGCACATGTGTACAATATAGATCTCAATCTGCTGATTCTCTTGCTTTAAACTTGGCTGGGGGGTTGTACACTTTAAGGATCAGTTCTTATGTATGCATTGCCTGTAACAATGCTAATAAAGACACTTTTTTTCTGTATATCTTAGTGTTGCTGATCACTCTTAAACGTTTGACCGTTTGGTAAGTGCTAAAGTCTTGGTTTGGCTCTACTTTGAGAGCTTTAAACAATCCTTAGTGTGGAGTTATGTTAAATGTTTGTTTTTTATCTGTGTAGCACAAAGATGAGGCTTAACTGTGTGTGTGGCTTCAGAACAGTCCCTCCTTTTGGACTTTGTGCTTGGAAACAGGTAAAGCTTCTGCGTATCAGTAACCTGAGATCTGGAGAAGATAACTCTTACATTAAATTGCTGCTTGCTGAGAAATGTCAGTATATTGGTCTGCCCTGCTAAGCATCGCTTTCTAAAAGTGCTGTTAAGATACTTTGTACAAGGACTGTAAACGACATTTTATGTTTTATTTTGAAGTTGGATTCTTGCCACTGAGTAGGAGATGCTTGTCTGCTGAGGTCTGTGTGTTGCAATGTACTTGGAAATGAACCTTTGTGTTTAAAGCTTCCCTGACTCCCTCCTGCAGTAATGTTTTGGTGTTAACAGTACTAGCTACACGGGGCAGGAACCAAGGCACACTGAAACGTTGCACAGAACACTATTCTTCTGACAAGGAGAACTGAACGCATGGCATAAGGCTGGTACACTTTGGACCATATCCCCTGCTAGCTTGAAAGTGCCTGGAAACTGTGGATTTTGCCAGTGGTGAATAGACTAGTATTTCCTAATACCTGCTGATGTACTAAAGTATGGTACTGCTACTGTCCTTACAACTCAGTACTGCCTGTCTGGTACTGTAAAGGATGGGATAGCTTGGAATGATACTGCTAAGTAGCTGTCTTTACTTGTCTAGAAAAGCACCCACCTACTTCCTCTGAAACTTTTTTTT
>NW_008825016.1:4775655-4781352 GCF_000699105.1 Pygoscelis adeliae | reverse complement strand
GGAGGAATGAAAGAAAAAAAATGTGGGGGGGGGGGAGGAGGGGGAGATAAGCCTTACTTGACGGGGAATGAAGATAACTTGGAGTAGAGTCTGAAAAGGAGTGTGGTGTTAAAAGGTGAGGCTTTCCACAGTAGTTCAACAGGGAGAATAAAAAGCACAAATTGCTGGCCTCTCTTCAGTCTTCCCTCCCTTCCCCAGCAGGAAGGAGACGGCAAGGATTTGGCCACGAGAGGGCTCTGTAAGGACAAGAAAGCAATTCACAGGCACCTGGCTCCAGCAGGGCTGGAAGCGCCAGGGGCTGGGCTGCTGCTTTGCTTGTTTCTGTCCGGGGGTAGGATATTTAGACTTGCATTAAGGTACAGCTTTGGAACTGCCTGATGTCTCACCCTGGCAGGGAAGAAGTCTGTTTGTGGCTGTCTTTGAGTGTTTCTCCCAAAATTTTCAGGGACACAGGTATAGGAGGATATAGCACCTGTAGTGCAACCTCAGTACACCAGCACAAAGTAGTACAGCATCTACTTTCAGCATCCCTTAACAACGAAGTGAGAAATGCTACTTCCAGATTTGAGTGAAATTACTTGTTACCTACTGTGCTGGAGCTGGAAAACCCCAAATAAGCGTATAAAATATTAAGAGTGGTTATAGAAGAATTGTTGCTGCTGCTTTCTGTAGCCTGGATTGCACGTGTTCCCTGCTGCCTTTACCTGAAGAGCTGTTATACACTGCACAGAGTAACTGTTAGTGAAGATGAAGATCACCTTCCTCATTGCTGTCTTGCCCTGCACTTTGCCATATTTTATTGAGTTCCTTAAGTGATAGCAGTGAGGAAAAAGGAAGATGCTTGTATTCTAGACAACTAGTTGCAGTCGGGAAAGAGATCGGATATTTTACTCTCTTCACACCAAGAAACAGGTTCTGACAAATTAAATTAATTTATTTTGTACAAATGATAGTGGTGTCACAGTTAATACAGTAGGAAGGATATGTAATTTTATACACCTGTTTTCTTTTAACATTACAAAATGCCCTGAAAAGACAAGGATGGTAACTGCTTTTTTTAAAAGGAGTGTCCTGACACTGATCACATTCTACTCTGAAAACACTTTAATCCTTTAAAACAAACAAACAACAGAACCACCAGTTCCAGTTATGAAGTCTGACATACAGTACAAAATACTAACACCACTTACTTGAAAGGCAGGAAAGATTGGTCAAGTGTCAGTTGACTCATGGAAAGCTTAAAGTGTGCTCTAGTCAGTGCAAATAGAGGAATGTGTCAATTGCTGTAGTATCTGACCACCTGGTTAAATCTGGTGAGTTATCCCTGAGAAAGCAACTTCTCTCTGCAAGTGTCTCGGAGTTTGTTAATTGTTGCCATGGACAAGCTTCCAGGGTCTGTGAATATTTTCTGGGGGCAAAAGGAGAAAATTCTTAGTTAAAATTCTGGCTTTAGACAACATGCTGGAATTCTCACATAATTCTCCAAAGTGTGAAATCCCTGCTTTGATATCCATACTGTGAACACTCACTGCTGTTTGGCCTCCTTGTAACGGGGTAGCATCTCCACCTACTCTGCTGTAAAGACATGGTAAACCTGCAGCTCGTAACAAGTGCTCTAAGTTACACAAAAGCTAGTTTGAATGTAAGTGTCCAGTTAAAATTATTTTAGAAGGCATTTGTGTTGGTGGATGGCAGATGTATTTAGAACATATTAAGCTATCCCGGGTAACGCTACAAAGCACCAGTGCATTTTGAGGAGCTAGCATAGGTTGTTCAGGCTCTGGCACCCATACATGCATACAACAATATGTTCCTACTGCAAAAAATCAGTCTTAGTCCCTTGCTGTGCTGCCTTTGCTCTTCTTTACTGATCTTTCCAGAGTAGCAATGTCTATGGATGTAAGAATTTGAGGCATTTCAAATGCTGTCACACATCTGTAATATTTTTTTGCTTTGACTTTTGTTGCTCAAGAACAATACATTTGTTTTTACTACTTCATCTAAAACTTCTGACTGAACAAAACTATGAAGCAAGCTGCAAGTTTATGCACTTTAACCTACAGTTAAGGTGTGTGGGCCCCTCAGTTCTCTGTAGTTGTAACTGACAACTCTGGAGATCAGATTATAATTGAGCCAGTTTTGAACAGCATTCTGGTAAAAAGTCTGCATTGCATTAAACTAAAAACTAAGATTTTGTTCAGGGGGAGGGGGGCATAAACTACTGAACTGTCATCCCCTCCGCTGCGACCACTATCTGTACTGCTGGGAAAAAAAAACCCCACAAACCCAAAAGTATGTGTTTCAAAGTTATATAAGAACCTAACCTAAATTGTTTAACTGCCTTGAAAGCCCCTCACTACAGTAACCACCACAGTTAAAATAAATGTTTTATTCAGAGTAACTGCAAGAAAAAGGTAGTTGATTTTCTAAAAACAGCTGCTGTAAAATGTAATGTAATTAAAGGGGGAGGGGGGAAGTCCTTCAGGGACAAGCGTTTGTATCAATCTCTGAACTGGTATTCTCGTGGCAGTTAACATTTAACAAAACTCTTATTCTAAACCCTTTATGGAATGGGAAAACCCCTCAAACATCTCCTCTCTAAAATTAAGCTGTACCTGCGATTTATTTTTCCCTTGCTCCTTTAATTAAAAGGCTCACAAACACTAGTAAGTTAAGCTTATTTTTCTTCTATATGAGCAAAGATGAAAACTTAACAGAAATGACATCCTACTATGACAGACCTATGCACAGAGCTCTGACACGAGCACAAAACTCTTTTGGGAGTAAAAGTCACCTATTGGGATGTAGTTTTACACACACTTAGCAAACGATGATAGTGGAGTTGGCCAAGTGATTTATGACAGATGTGCTCCTGGTTTTTTGTTTTTGTTTTTTTTTTTTTAATCAACATCTTTTACATTTCAATCTTCTGAGTTAAGCTCTGAATCTAGTGTTTTATACAGATGGGGCATCCAATCTATTAATAATTTACAAGAATAATTCTGAGTTTGCAGGTTGTCATAAGACTTGAGCACTCAACTTCATGGATTTTGTCTGGAAAAAAGAACTTGGTGCTACCTTTTTGTTCTTTGACTAAACATAATGCTTTATATTCTGGCACTACGAAGATTTATCAATGCAAGTTTAAAATTCACTTTGTGTCTATTCTACAATATTCTATTACAATTCACCTGAAAAAGCACAGGAACACAATGCATAGTTCACTGAAAGAATGCACTAAAGTTATTTTCTCATCAGACTTCCTGGCTTAGCTGGTAAAAAGGGCAGAAAGAATTTTTTCCCCTGTATGACAGATAATGTGAATGACTTACTATGCATGGACTGAGATAGTCATTCTTTTGAAAAATTCTTTAAAAGGTTTGCATTTCTTATATAAAAACATTCTTCCTCCTTTTGGCAATTCCTACAGATACATTTCTCCTAACTGTATCCATCTTTTTGACTGAGCAAAACATTTCTAAGTCAGTCTTGTTTTTAATTTGTAAGAACTAAAAACTGCAGAGAATTTACCTGCATGAAGCTGTGACACTCCGTTACAAATGTTCCTTTGGTGATCTGCTTAAATTTATCACAAATGTCAGGGAAATTCGTGGCTTCCAAAATAAAAGCTTGGTGTTGCTTAATTAACGTTAAGGCCACGCGGAAGATGATCTTTGACCCTTCGTAGAATAAACAATCCCATATTCGGAGCACAGTCTGCAGGAAAGGGGAGAATTCAGATTACAGCTTCTTGATTTGCAGTAGGTAATTATTACTAAAGCACTACAAATGAAATAATGATTATGAGTGTATATTAAGAGAACTTTATGTTACCAATTACCTCTACTGGAAGAATGTCAATGAACAAGCATATAAACCAGCGTGACACCACTAGGGTCCACATGACTCCATGTCTTTCCATCAGCTCTGCCACAGCCGGAACTTTCATTTTCACAAGTTCTCCAAGGACTTCCTGATCAGTTTTCAGGCCCAACATTGCAGGACTGTAATAATCTTGGAGAGAGGAAACCAAAACTCAGGAATCTTTGGATGTGATTTTTCCACAAAATTGAAGAGAACGTCCTGTACAGCTGAGTGTATAAAGGCACGTTGAGCCTATGAATCCCAAGTTGGAGTAAATTAAAACCATGCAGTGAAGAAGTCTGCATTGCGGTCATACAGCACTTCTCTTTCAGCCAAGGCTGATCCCTCTACACAAACGCTTCATTCATGCCTACCAAAGTACCTTCTTTCTCTCTGATGTTTTGTGGCAATTCATTCTTCCTTCCCAAAGAAGGATAATCTAGGTGGTTTTTAACTACTAGCTTAGACTACAAAAGTCTTACTAATATTGAAACAGTTCAATATAACCACCACCTCCTTTCCATGTGTGGGGGCTGCACACCTCCCAGTCTACACAATACCCAGACAGGTAACAAAAAAAACCCCAACAAACCCTCAAAACAACCCATAGCCTTTAGACTGGGTCCAGTCACAAACTGGAAACGTGAATTTCTGAGAGTGTCAGCTGTGCTGGGGTGCTGGAGGCCAGATACCCCTTCTAGGGGTATCCCTAGATACCCCTAGGGGTACCCCTAGATACCTTCTAGGGGTATCTTCTCTTTTCTCTCAGCCACGGAAATCCCACTTTTCATAGAATAATTCCAAAAGGAAGTGAATGGCAGGTTCCCCCCAGGCAACATGTCTTCCTGCTTAATCTATCTGTGAGACAGAGGCTGAAATTAGACCTACATCTCCTACACTGCTGGTCACTGCACTAAACCGTTAAAGCAAAAATTAAGAAAAATGGAGCACACTACGACTGTTACTCCACAGCCTGTTTGACAGGGTAAGCATTTTCATTACCAAGGTGCAGGATGAATAACAAGCATCTCAGTTCTATAAACAAGTAGTTCTGGGTATACTTGCGGGAAGAAAAAGATTATTTTAGTTCATAAGAGTTCAGACAGCCCAACGAGGGACAAGAGTTAGTTAACAGATTTTTAAGGAATTAATATTTTGGGTTTAGATGTTGACCAAAACATTTAAGCTGGATTTGATGGCTCCAGCCCTGGGAAGAAATCATTGATGGTTCACTAGTGCTTTGCTGACAAGACCTACATTATTAACATTATTTACTGAAAGAAATAACTGGTAATACAAGCACCTTCCTATGTGTTTCTTTCCTTCACTGATTCTGGAAAGCTGCAACTCAGGATTCTCTAACTAACTTCTTAGCTGGTTTCTGCCAAGGTTCCCAGATACACACCGCATGGCTGATGGTTCACATGAAGGCGAAGAAATTGGAAAGAGCAGTCCATTTGTCTGAAATAATTTTAATAAAACCTCCCAGTGCCACAAATGTTTAAGATGTCCAAATTATGCAGTACATTTATAACCACTTTAATTTCTCTATTGAAATCACAAAGAGCAGTTTAATATTCCACTCTTTTCTGTGTCAATGGTTTTCTTGAACAGAATTCCCACCCCAGGAGATATTTGCTCTCCATTTGTCCTGTTCAAATGGCAGAACATCTACAGGAGTTTTTATGGTTCTAAGCAGCATCGCAGTCAACCTTTAGGAATCTAGCTTTTCGTCTGTGATCCTTATGTTCTTTGTTCCCATTGAAGAATGATAGGTAAAACTCCTCTATAGACACAAGAGTCACTGCCACCGCACACATTCCTTTAACTGTT
>NW_008825016.1:4741275-4775445 GCF_000699105.1 Pygoscelis adeliae | reverse complement strand
ACAAATAATACCATGAAAAAGTGTACTAAAAACAAACAGAATCACACCATGACCTCAAAGCCAACACAAAAACCTCTCTTTCTCCATATTTTGTGTTAGTGGTATGCTCATTTGTGAATTGGAATTGCAGGTAAAGTAACGTTAACTGGCTGAGTAATCCTTTTTTAAAAATACTGCTTTAATGTAAGTGAAAAACAAAGAATCACATTTCACATAACAGAACAAGCCTTCTTCCCTTTCCTACCCTTCCTCCTCCTCTCATACATCCACAAACCCATTTTTTCTCTTTTTTGTGCTCCTGAGACACGTTAGTACTTAAAACTTCAAGTTACCACTGGCGAGCGTCCTCAGGAGGAAGGACAGCAGCCCACACGCTCTCTGCTCTGCACTGCTGCAATCATCTGATATGCCGAAATCAACAGCAGCTGCTATTTTTAATTTGTACAGCAAAGTGAATGTCAGGATCTCAGTGAGAATGCAACCGGACACCCACCCAGCTTTTTGAGAGCTGGCGAGTAAAAAGTTAACAGCCAAGCAACTTGGATACGTCACTCCTTGAATAACTGAAGCAGCAAGCAGCCGGGAAGCCTCGGCATAAATTAAAATTTCATTCAAGTTTGTTAGATTGTACTGCTGGACAGAAAGGAAAGAGGAACTATTCATTTATCTGGGGCAGCCTCCCACTGTTCCTCGTGGAGCAGGAGCGGCTCCCATGTGCCCCAGTACGCAGCACTGCAACGTTCAGCCCAGCACCACTGCAAAGCAAGGGGGAGGAGTGATTAACGATTTTATGCAAATGCCAATAACCGAGTAGCAGGTTTTTTCCAGGATATTAGCTGCCAGTTCACAACAGAAAGATGTTACATTAAAAGAATCTGCATCCAAGGCATTTTTATATGTAATTATTATACATTAATTATAGTTGCTGTGGGTATTAATTATAATTATTACACCTAATTAATATGTAATTATAATTTAATATATAATTTTACTATAGATGTATACTTTTATACATAAATGTATGCATACAAAATTAGCTCCTCAAATTAGGAGAGCCGCATTTCCAGTCCTCCAGAAACATTCCCGCAGGACCCCGTCTTTGCGCAAAACTTACGCACAGATCATCGACAAGGAACGTTAACAGCATCGCGGTAGCCCAGGGGCCAGCACAGATCTAACCTTACAGCTCTAACAAACGTCGATCTTCTGAGGGCAGCGTTACCCCCGGAGGGGTGCCAGGCCCCCGGGCGCTGCCGCCCTGCAGCACGGCCAGCAGCACCCACGGCTGCACTCTGCCCGAGGGACCCGCACCAAGTCATCAGGGCTACACGGCGTTAGCCAGAACTACACAGGCGAGTCAGAAGAGGATCCGGTGTCCTGCTCGAGCCACCTTTCACGGTCCGTGTCTGGTCTCGCGAGTGAAAGTGGTTTTGTAACTTGGTTCGGCGCCTAAGTAAGTGCTTGGTAACATTTAACCTACATGGCTCTTCTATTCTGTTCTTATTTGCTGGGGATGCCCAGGCCCTAAGCCTTCTGGAAATGTCCCCTCAGCAAAAACACTGCAGCTCTCCCTTCCTGCAAATGTTTCACTGTGTGCCCTATTTTCCTAATCTTTTATAATTGGCTGCTCTGCCCAGAATCTCTCCCTAAAGTCAAGATATCCTTGTTTATAAACAAGTCTACGCAAGCCTAACCCTCCCCCACACCACAAAGCTGTTTTTCCACAAGATGCTGCGCAGCAAATTATTTTTACTCACCTACCATCAAAATACATTAGCTTTATGTTCCTTCTGTATCTTATCTTACAAATTATTTGAAATTTCTAGATTTGCATGATCCACATTTAATTAGCGTATTAATTATTTTTCCCTGCCAATAATCTGGCAAAATACTGAGCAGTTGATGACCCAGAATGGACCTGAGTCAGTAACTGCTCCCAATCTGCCACTTACTAATTAAAAAAACCCACCACAAAACAACCAAAAAACCCAAATGTAGGCTAATTATATTGTGTATCTAATGATCTAGGTTGGTTTATAGGAATGTCCTCTGACAATATATCATCGCCCTGAAAAAACACATAGCCAGATCGCTTCCTTTCATTCCTCAAATTGTCAAAGTGATAGTGTTAACATTTTGGTGATCACACACTACATCATTACTTTTCATCACATCTTCTGGAAGGCAACAAATGAAATATTGTATTATAAATTACTATTATATTCTATTATTAAATTATTAAATTCCAGGAAAATGTCTCGATGAAAAATAAGTTTCCCAATATGAAACTCCGCGTTTCCAAGCTCTTTTGTAAACTGGTCCTAGGCTTTCGCTTGCTTTCCTCTCAGCTTTCCTTTGCCTGTTGCTTACCCACATGCACCTGCTTTGCCTAGTCTGTTGTTCCTGGTGCCTGCCTATGGATTTTGGATGCCTTGCTAAGTTTAAGAGTGCCCGAGAGCACAGCAGAGGGCAATGCAGGCAGCATCCCACATGGAATTCGCCCCACCAAGTGCCCGGTCCTCATCAAAGTCCTGACCCCGAACAGCAGCGCAGCCCCATGGCTCTGCCGGGATCGTCAGCTTCTCTGCCTCTTGGAGTTGAGCAGCAAGAAGGAAAAAACAGCTCCACCAACTGCCAGGTATTTTATTGCTACTGTACAACACAGGTGACTAGATGAAGGGACTTTTTTCCTTGCTTAAAGAGCTTTTTGTTACTAACACTGCACGGACTGTGGCATGCTGTCACTTAGCTTGAAACCTGTTCTAGCTCAGCATCTAGCAGAGATGTTCCTTAAACTACATTTCACTGTCTCCCTATCACAATAATTAGCGCCACTCTGAATCCTACCAGGATGTCCGGGGCTAAGACATAACTGTCTGCTTGTGCTCCAGAGCAGTAATGAGATTTGCAGGAAATAAGGATAAAGCTTGTAGGGACTGTATGACCTTGTTCTCCATTACAAATAGATTAAGAGGTTCCAAAAATAAGTTTAAGAAGCAATACTCTTGTAGCCTTAAATTACCTCTACAAGTCATCAGAGCTGCAGAAGTTAAAAAAGAATCCTTTAAGTCTGTTGTGCATATGTCAGGTTAAATATAAATACTCCTACTGGAACTAAGCACGATATGAATTCTTAGTGTTATAGAAATACCCAAGACAAGACCTCAGCTCTGCTGTTTATCTTCCAGCATTTCTAACTATTATTTCAAGAGCCTATATAACCCAGCCTGGGACAAACTGAGTTATTTGTCTTGGCGATCCAATTTATTTAACCAAACTGAAAAATTCAGAATTAGCTGGTTTAACTTTTCTCACAGTCATAAGCAATGTAAAGTATTTTATGCACAAGAATATGTTTATAATGTCCCTGAGAGCTGTGGGGGGGAGATTAAAGTTCTCTTTCCTCCCCCAAACAAGCAAAAATAATTCATTTTTATAGCACTATGCAACATTCAAAAATGTCTTCTTGCTGTAGATGCATGTTACCATTTGCTACCGGACTTCACGGGAATCCAGAAGAGACAAATAGAGCAGGCCTCAATGCTGGCAGGCAAAAGCAGAGGTTGCCATGAACAGAATTGGCCAGCTTCATGAAAAGCACTCAGTTCCACATTTCAAGTCAAAACAGAAACAGATTCCACCATGTGCCTTTGTGGGGAAAAAAAATCCTTTCCAGTAATCCTCCACTATAAAAACTTAGCTGTTTGCGTGTTACTGAACACAGGGGTTATTTTAAATAACCTTGGCAGTGCAAAGTTTTCCTTTCCAAAAAGATAGGCTATCATAGCTGAGTTTATGAACTTCATGCAACACATGGAATGAGTTTCATCACTTCAGTTACAGAGGTCAAACTAGATTATAATAGCAGTCCCTTCTCACCTTCAGAGCATCTAAATGCCATTTATGCTATTCCTACACAATTTACTGACTCAATCATTCTCCCTGTGGGCGACTCTCAGCCTGCTTTGTCCAAGAAGACAGAGCAATGTTATGCTATTTTATTTCTACCATGGGATAGTCCAAAAAGGTGCAATAGGTCTTCTAAGAATGTACATCATGAGCCTGCCACAAGAAGTTGGACAACCTATGTTTGGGAGGAAATCAGAAAGTCACAACAGGAAAAGGAGGAAAACCATGAGTACTGCCAATTCTTTTTGCAGTATCAGGCCAAAGTGAACCCCTGCAGATGTCCTGGCCAAAGTGATATCCTGCAGATATGTGTTTAAACGGTAAGCTGAACTCTTAACTATGTTTTTTTTAAAAAACAAGTTCCTAATCGGGGGGGGGGGGGGGGGGGGGGGGAACCAAAAAAAAAAACAACCCCCAAACAGGTTCAAGCCATATTTTATTTTTCCTTCATTGAACCAAACTGAAGCAGAACTTCTGTCCTGAGGTACTGAACTCACACCAGAACAGCAGTAGCCCTATCATCCACAATTGAACATTAGCTTTAAAAAACCATAAGCAAGCCCAATTAATTTTGGATGGCTGAACTACCTTAAAAAAAAAAAAAAAAGAGTATGAAAGCATTTTATGGATGCTTATTGGTTGTGATTCTGAAATTACACAGAATTTAGAATAATAGTATTTTGAGAAATGATTTACTATTAACACCTTTTCAGCAAGCACAAAATGGCAGCATGTGGTTGTTTCTACATAATCCCATCTGCCTGTATTCATCTCTTGCTTCTGATCCCAAACGTGGAAAACGGATCCTGTGGAGCAGAAAGAGCCCTTTGGTTTCCTATTTGCATTTCAGACAGCACAGTGGGATTCTGAGCAGGTGTAGTAGCTACCATTTGGAAATTGAAGAAGGATGCTTGTTAATTATAAAGACAATGGAAAGAAAGGCAAAGATGATATCCTTCCAGACATTACAGAAGGCAGAGATGAAATACAAAGACTCCACGTGTAACCTCTCAGAGAAACAAATCGAAGTTGGTGGCACGTTAGAAAGCACAAATGCAACTTTCAGACATTCTAGTTATGGAGGATGAAACTGGCCAATGTTTGGGGTTTTTTTGTTTTGTGGGTTTTTTTTTTTTTTTTAAATACTAACTCTGTTAGGTGCTGCTCAGTAGAGACATTTGCATCATTAAAAACTAGTCTAGATTAAAGTTATAGCTACCAAAGCACTCTTGTACAGATTACCTAACCGAGCAAAATGCTGTTGGCCAATTCTCCTTTCTTCCCTCTCCCCCCTCTTTGTATCCACTACCATTGGAATTGCTCCTTTTGTGGATAGTGGTTTTTTCATAGTATCGGTGAGCTGATAGACACCAATGGACACGGGTTATTCACCACTCGGCAGTTTCCAAACAGCCTGGCCTGACTCCCGTCATTGCACTCTATGAATTGCGCCAGTCTAAAGAGTTGGATGCGTTGGAGAAAGCCACAGCTTACTGGGTTGACGATGGTCCCCAGAGCCAAAGCTTTTCATTCACAAAACGCTTTGACAGACTTTTAACACCAGTTTCCTCAAATGGAGGGGAAATTCATGAACAAGCATTGAAGACCACCACAACTGCTTATCCTGCCTGTAGAGGAAACAAACTTTAAAAAAAAAAAAAAAAAAAGAGTTTACAGTTGTACAGTGAGTCTTAATGATTGATGACTTCAGCTGAATAAGGATTCCTGGATCTGTGGCTTTTTTAATTCCTCTGTGGGATTAGGAAGAATAGCTATTTTACCAGTTCACTGCACCAACAAGATTATTCGTAACACCTCAGCACAAAACACAGCGTTTATATTCTCTCACACTTAAGAAGAACCCCAGTGTTACATTTTCTTCAGCTTTTTACGAGAATGCTACAGTCACGCCATGGGAACTACTGAGCACATTACTTAAGACTGGGACAGAAGCAGGAGGCTTAAAATAGAAAGCTGGACAGACATATACGGTTCTAGCCTGATATTTGGAGAGGGAAACCAATCCAACCCTTCAGTCTGAAGAGAAGGGGAATGAAAGCTACAATCCTCTTACTTCAAGCTTGAAGAAGCTAACGAGAATTAATTTTAATCTTGAAGCAACAGGTTTTAAAACTATAAGAGGAACAAATGAGACTTCTCCACTAGCCATGAACTGAAAGCTTAGTAAAGCATTCAAGTCTTCTGAACATAAAACACATGAAACAACTGAGGTGGTATTTCTCAAGCATCTCTCAAACTAAACAGTCACTTCTTGTACACTTAGTAGACAAAAGTTACCACTGTGCACTGCACATGATTTTCTTCATATAATTTCCTTTACCCCCAAAGCACATCTCCTTCCACAAACACATTCTTTATGTAGCCACCTATACATTATACTATCTTTTGAAACAATATCAAAGCCTGCTGTCAGTGCCTCTTCATACTATGCCATATTAAACAAAACAAACCTTGACAATACAGCTGAGCAATTTAAAACAAACAATTTTGCAGTATCTTAAGTTGCAAATACAATAAATCCAGAGTAAGCATGTCTTAGCTCAGGAAAAGCCAAAGTAATGCTTGGATATATTCACTACTGAAGGAGAGAGTATGTCATCTTTGCATATGACTTTAGCAAAACTGAGGTTAGAAAACTGCATCCAGCTCTGATATTCACATTTAAGGCAGGAAGCTGAAGAACTGGAAAGGATGTGAAAGAAAGGGTTCTAAACACTACTTAGAAAAATTGAGCTCTGTAAGGAACTTCTCTATTTGTAGAATTTATGCAAGGAAAATGAAAAGCAAAACTTGACCACTTCATAGAGAAAATACTCTAGGCATTACGGGCTTTTCAATATAGTAAAAGAAAGTCTTAAAAAGAAGCAATAGCTACAAGTTAGAACAAGGCAAATTCTAATAAACAGTTTAACAAACATTTTTAGTAAGAGTGATTTATAGTTTGAATACACTACTAGGAGTGGTGGTAGGGTCTTTCTTTCAGACCAAGTTTGGGACCTTTCACAAAGACAAGCTCTAGCCAAACGAGTCTGCTGCAGAGGGAATGGGAGGAAATGCTACCGTTTCCTCAGCTGGCTTCTCGTACAGCAAATCCAGTTACATTTCCAGTTTTGTGAGTCTTGGTATTTAACACATGGATTACTTCAAGCATATGAATACATCTTACGGGGATTTACAAGTTAAAATACGAAACTGTATATTAGGATCTGCACTGAGCACCTATAACCCCATTATACATTTGTCAGCAATTATATTATGCTTCTTGCTGTCAAAGTGACATATTCAGGAAGGCTGCATTCTTAAAATTGTAATTGAACATGCAGAGCCCTGGCTGACCATTAGAAGGTCAAAAAAAAAGCTATGAGGAATGAAATAAGCTACTCACTTTGGCTTTGCGCCTCTGCTGCTTTAATTCTGCAGTTAAAACAGCACAATCTCTTTAACATGGAGACAGCTCTGTCAAAACTATAGTTTCAATACCACATGTGCACATTAGTGCTTTCACAACTAGAGCCATTAGCTAAAACAAGAAAAAATAAAACATCCCTCCAACATGGCTATTCCGATAAAATGTAAAGCACGAACTAAGTAAGCCTTGTGCTGCATGCTAAAGCTTGGCCACTAATTGGTTTTTACACGTTCAAAAAAAAGGGGACGTCTTCCCCCAAACCCACACTTTGTGTTTCCACCACTCTACCTACCTTCCTCCTTTGTACACAGCCAGGGAATTCTACCTTTGATCAGTCCTAACTGAACTAAGATATCATTTGAAAAGTTTATTCTGCTGGTGGCTTTTGAAAGGGATGAAACTTTGCTTTACTGGGGAGATAAACAGGCAGATACCACTGCCTGCACAGATAGCCAAAGGCTGCAGTCCCATCCAGAGTACTACCACAGAAGGCCTACTGAAGATACCTCAAGTCCAACATAATGAAATTATATTAATACAAGGCTTGCTTGCCAGAAGGAAAGAGGCATACTTGACTTTTTTGGGTGGAATAAGTCATTTAGGTCCTGCTTCCAGTGTAAATACAGCCATATCAAGGAACACAATATTCTTCAGCATTTTTAAACACTATGGGTCCTTTTGCTGCATAGCTGAAACTTAGCATGTTTCCTCACAAAAGTAAGGCTGACAACATGTATACTCGTCATATACAGGAAACTTCTGGTTTAGACAAAACAAAGATTTCTACCCAGCTACCTAAAGCACACCTACTAAATATTGAGATTGTTCTCTTATTCACGAGGCTTGTGATTTGGGGGTGGGAGGCATACAATACATAAAGGAAATAAGTTATTCCAAAAGTATAGATATATGTATCGTTTTAAAGAAGAAAAACATCCGTTACTCATTTCCTCCTTGCTCAAGTCTCCCAAATCCCCTTGCAGTTCAGATTTGTAAGTAATAAGCATTTCAGGCTTATCATGGTTTCTAAATACAGGCACATGATGACTCCTACATTCCACCTTCAGCTTAACAGGACACTGCATGCTTAATTCCTAGGTAAATGCAACTGACCTCTAATGTTCAAAGATGAATGCTTTCATCATGGCTGCTGGTTAACAGTAAAACATGTCAGAATCCCATATTTCAAAACTCCTAATTATTCAGCCTACCAGCCAAACCTTCCTCTCTCCTAGTGGTAGACGTGATGTCGTACTTCAGAGGTGCGCATTGCTACGGCTTCACGTGATCACAGAGGAACTCTCTAAGGATGAGCGAGAACTCTGCCAGCTCACGGCCCTGTAGCTGGATACTACCAGAGGAGGAAGATAAGCAAACAGCCCAGAACTGACTGATCTGCTGAAACTTTCTGGGTTGATGGTGCTATAAAAAAAAAAAAAAGCTTGGTTATCAAAAACTGCTTTGCAAACATGAGGTCATGCATGTTATGCCTAACCTTGCAAGGAGCTTTCTACACCAAAGGCACATGCCTGTGGTGCTCAAGTCTTATCTGTGAAAGCACATGCTTTTCATCATGATGGTCTCCTTCACAGGCTGCAAATTCAGCTCAACATTACTACTATTCAGGTCTAGCAAGTGTCTTTTATCTGCACAGCTGAATAAAATGCTTCACATTAAAACAAAGTTCCACTCCTCTTTAGAGAAGCAGGTCTTAAAAGACGCAGCTGCCTAGCTGCATTCAGAGGTTCCTTGGCAATACCCAATCAGGGTATTAAAATAAATTCAGCCACAAGAGTGAACTAAATACATGCTTAACTGCAACTAAAAGTTAGCAGTCTAAATAGAAATACTGTAAAGGTAGTAAGCATTCTGTGTTTCTCAAGTGGCCCTTCCCTTCAAACCTGGAAGTCTGTATGGTGGGACTTTAAAGAATGTTGGAACATCAATCACTCAAAAGAGGAGGATATACAAGTGTTTGATACGTAACTATGTTATTATTCAGTTCAAATATTCATGTCTCTTACTATTCCTAATCTCTTATGCAACAGTACCTGAGAGTCTATGGCTGATACAACTGAGAACCGCAGAGAGCTCAAAACAGAAATGTGTTAGATTATCTGTTATCTCAACATGCAGACATTTGCCTTAACTGGCAGTTGCTAAGCTACCCACCAAAGTGGTATCTCGCATTGCACCTTGTGTCCTTGCAGATAGTGCCAGTTAGTTCAGTGTAGTCTACTACTTTTGTGACTATTTCATCATTCAAAACTCTGTTCTTATTTTTAATCATTGATAAACAACCAGGCAGTACACATGGGTAAAAAAATTTAAAAAACCAAAAGGCTAAAAAGTACCAGGCTGAAGGAAGGTTGTTAGTCTGATCCTTGAAGAATGCTTGTAGGCTACACCTAATGTAAGATTTTTATTAGCTGTGTTGGAGAAAAAGAAAAAGCTGGTATTTGTTAACAATCCTAAACCAAGAGATACTGTCCCATGTCAATACACAAGGCACAACAGAGTAACATAGTAAAAAGATTGGAGTAAGAGAGACATGATGATATTTAAAATAACAAGGACAAGAATGTGCAAATAAAGTTCAGTAAAAAGGTGACAGAATTCCTATAAGCTGTGGAAAAAACATTTGTTGACAATGAGAGAGGAGCAATAGCACATGCATTATTACTGAGATCACAAATCAAAACCAGAGTGCCACAAAGAAAAAAAGGTAAGGGAAATCCTACAGTTTCTCTCTCCCAAATAAAACACTTTCAGCTGTGAAAAGAGAGAAATAATGCCACTGCACAAGGCACTAGAAGATTTCCCACTGAAAAAAAGAGAGTGCCAATTTGAACAGGAATCAGCACACAAAATAATTATTAGGCTAAAACAGGAACAGAGGAGTTTCACGCAAGAGAAGAGTTTGACTGAAGCAGCTTAGTAATACAAAAGAACTGTAAAATGAATCGACTGTATCCTACAAATACATGAAAGGTAAGCACAAGAGAGGAGGACTTTTCTTACCCCAAAAAGTCAGCATTGGCACAAGAATAAAAGGATATAAAATTGGCCATGAACAGGTTAGTGCAGAAATCATAAGACCTCTCTTAACCATTGGAGAAGTCATTCTACAACCAGTTTTCAGTAAGCATAAATAACTCCAGTATAATAGTCTAGTAGACTAATTAGAGCATAGCTTGATAAACACTGCCGTTTTCAGACTGAGAACCACTGAAGTGGAGGAAAAAAATTTTTTTTCTGCTATATATAAGCATAACTGTCATGCTGAAGTGAGTTCAAATTGTCAAGTTTTTCTTCTCTTAAACTCACCATTTAGTCACAGATATGTAAAACATGACAAATATGCTCCTTAAATTACATACCAAAGTACCACAGTTAAAAGTTCCCACCTACCTGATGCTTTCTAAAGCAACCTCCCCAATATTTCCTCAACAGAACAAAAAAAATTTCTCAACAAGAACCAGAGCTATGAACAGAACAGAAACACTGGAGCTATGCTGAATAGAAATTGCAGACACATCCACTCTGAGCTTGAACTGAATCCATACTGTTTCTCATGGGCAATACTGTTTGCTCCAGCCATCTGTTTTGAATGAACCTGGGAATAAAAGATCTCGGTAACACCCAAAACTTCAGTTAAACAAGTAATTCTCTTCCCCCTTGCTGCGTTTAAGTGAGATATGCTCCTAATCCCTCCGAATCCCTGGTTGAGCAGCTGACAGACACAACAGGCAGTAGGCTACGGGCTTGCCTTCAGCAGAAGCAGGTATCTTTCTGGCCTCACCCAGCTGTACCCAGCAGTGCTACGTTCAGCCAGATGAACGGCATGCACCTAACTCCATGTACCGACAAACCAAATAGTAATTTTTGCTGGCTCTCTCTTACACCCAAATGGAGTTAGCACAGCTGGAACAGAACAATTCAGCCAGAAAACTTCTACTGATGGGGTCCCATTCCCAAGCTGTCCCCTCCTGTTAGTGGGTGGAGCAGTCACACCTTCATCATGTCCTATGGTACATACCTCCCCCCCAGACCTAAAAAACAGTACAAGTAGGGAGTTGAACCATAGCTTAGGGAGCCCTTCTCTGTCACTCCCCCAGAAAGCTGCCACTAATGCTCCCATCTGTCACATTCTACATCTTTCAATCAATGACATTGATCTGTGGCTGGCTTGGTTCATCTGCTGACCAGAAAAACGCTGTCAGCATCAAGGTACTGGAGCAGCTGTTTAATGTAATTAAGTGTGTGTGGGCAGGGGGAAGGAGCATTCACAGGGACACTGCAGAGGGCAGAGAAGGGATTTCTAAATTGTCCTAAATCACCACCAATTCAACTGGCAGCGACAGGATACACTCAAAAATGAGAACATGACCTGGAGGCCCGTCTGTTGCAATGAAAGGGGAAAACATGTAGATTGTAATGCAAACAGATCAAGGAAAGAGCATCAGCAACAAAACTAAAAAAAATGTTGGCTGATCAAACTGTTGGCATCCAACAAAAAATGATTGCTACTTTTCCCTCTGAAGATCTGGAGGATATACAAGGTCTCTCTGCTTCCCCAACAAATAATTATAGGGCTTTAAACTGAAATGAGCTGTACCTTGCGCTGTTAACAGAAAGGCAGTACTTACTTACCGGAGTAAGTTTCTTTATGGATACAGTCTACTTGTCTGATTCTCTCTCTCACATATACACACACAATATTTCACTAAAATTATACCAATTATTTTATCCCTCATGCTTTGAATTTTATAAATATACAATTCAAGCATGATATAGGAGAGTAGTAGGAATAAAAGGGGGAAAAAAATTGGGGAAAAAAAATAAATGGCATCAGCAACAAGTTTTGTGATAATAAAGCCTTGTATTACGCCAAAAAAAAATAAATTACTACATAAAAGATTCATACTACCTAACTTGGGCTCTTGTTGAGGCACCCAAGCTAGAAGGGACACCTTAAGCTCTCTTAAAACCTACTGTGGAGGGGAAAAGGTCACACTCAGATCACCAATTCTGATCAGATATCCCCTTCCCCACTGACTATCAAAGAAACATAAGCACGTATATTTCTAACTTCAGCACCTCAGATGGATACCTGTATTGGATGTACTGAACCCAGGCCAAAGTCTGTAACAAGACTCTTGTTACGGTGTGGTAAAAATATATCTATAAATATAACTTAAGTAAATGTACATCTTTATACACAGTAATTGCCTTTCATGTTATGAGGTTTTTTTTTTCCTCATCACCAATGCTACTGGCTTAAGATAAATTCAACAACTAAGAGAGAAAAATAAGAGCAACTTCAGTCATTTAGGTGTCAGCAAAGTGTAGAAGAAGATAAACAAGAAGAACTAAAGGTTTCATGACAAACTAGAGTAAGTTCCCTACCAAAAACAATGAATAAAAAATTCTCAGTCTACTCCCTTGCCCCAAATAAAAACATGTAAGACTATCAAAAAGATAACAGCAAAAGTTGCCACACCTCACTTTGCAATGAAACTTGCCTTTTACTGAGGCCTTATTCCTCACAGTGATGTCAGCAGAAAGACATCCACCCACGTCAGCCAGTGGCAGGTCACGTGGCAGACAGCAGCCCTCAAGTCTCCTACCTGTTTGCACAGCTTATAGCTCTCAAGGCTGAACAAAAGCAACAGACAGTTGATTTCTTTTGACTATTTTTATAGCTTGAAAGTAAACTTCAAGGCTGCAAAACCTCAAATATTTGCAGATTGATTCAACAAGTCATAGCGCTCCCTGCCTGTCTCTTCTCTTTCAATCTGCGAACGAAGTCCAACCACCGCCCATATGCAAGGAAAACCTGAGTTCCTACACAGCGTATTCAGCATAAAAGATAATTTCTCACAGTCGTTCAAAAGCATTAAAAGACTCCCTCAGCCTTTTTCCTTCTTTCTCAAAGTCTTTCAATAAGGAATCAGAAATTATATACTTTCCTGTTCTTGTTTAAGATTAAACAAACAAAAACCAAAACAGAAATAAAAGTATCAACTTTGATGTCCTCGACCAGCACTTAGTTGATGCTGTAATATTGAATTCAGTCTCCAACCATTTGGGATAAAGATCTGTTCAAAAGCAAAACTGGGCCAATAGGGAATTTCAAAGCCTCCTTATAGTAAAATTAGTCTTCCATTTTAAGTATGGCTTTACATTAAGGGTGTAGCTGTAGTCAGTCCTGTGCAATGCTGATGGGAATTCACAATAAAACAATTCTTCCTCTACAATTAAATCCCAAGAAAGAACATTCCCAGATGTATTTCGTAGGAGTATAAAACATAGCTGTGCCTGATGTCTGCTTTTGGTTTTAAACTACTTCACACACGCAGTGAGATTCAGCTTATACACGGGGCAAAATTCATTGTGGAAACACCTCCTGCAAACCCAGAGATCCCGGCAAGGGAACCTAGAGCGCTACTGAACTGACCAGATGTAGATATTGTCTGTAGCTTAGGGTGCGCTGAATTTCCCTCTAGACTTTTTTGACCAGCCTGGCTAGATCACCATTGATTATAACAGAGCTTTGACAAGAACCTCCCATACAGACACAGACAGGGATTTTGGCATTTGTTTGCTTTGTTGCAAAATCACAATGCGTAAAGTGCCCAAGATATCCCTGCTCAGAAGCAGGGGACAGCAGAAACTACTGTGCCTACTTGCCAAATACCCCTGAAGAAAGCTCATGCTGCCTCTTGCCAAGGCACTGGGAATTCCTACTTTAAGCTTAGTGCTCAAACTGTGCACATCTCCCGCCTTCGCTCTGCTCTGTGATCACTGCTTCATCTGTGTCTCATATCATATTCCTGCAACCATAACTGCCAAATCCCAGACACCTTTGCCAAGTCCTGTTCCCCAGCATCATACTGATATAGGAAGACATCTACCTAACAGGTGTAAGTAGGGAGTGAGAAGTAAGACTGCAAATTAACATACACATAAACCACTGCATCAAGACTAAAATCTGACCATAAAACAGACAAGTTTTGCCTGCGTGCTGTGTCTTTGCCCTGTGTTTCCAGGACCCTAGAAAATCTTCAGTCCATGCAAGTCCATTTTAACATCTAAAACCTCTAAAAATGGAGAACAATGCAAAGATAAAATAAAAGCCAAGCTCCAATATACGAATACAACTATATGTTTTTAGCATACCAGGCAATATTCTTCCAATAAGAGCATCTAGTAACCAAAAGGACTCCTCTTCATTCTTTGTAATAAGAATCAGGTATCCAGCTATGAAGTTCATACCCTGAAATAGAAAGAAGGGTTTTAAGAGGCATACACTTATCTTACAAGTTTCTAGTTTATTTCTTTCTATTAAGGGCTAAATTACTACAGTTCTATAAAGTGGACATATTAAGTAAAATCTAGTAATAAAGGCCACCAGTTGAGTAAGCTGTTGAACCTGCATGACAACAGCTAACAAGAATTATTAACAAAGATCAAGGAGAGGAAAATTAAAAGAAAAAGGTTAGTAGTCTATAATTTACCTTCAATTTTCCTTTTTTTTTTTTTTTTTTTTTAAAAATCCCAAAGCCCTCTCCCAATGTAACTGAAGACTGCTTTGACCAGAACACAGCTGGCTTAGATGTGCAGTACGAACACAACACACCTGCAGGTAGACAGTGCGGCTGCAGAAGGAGAATGCCTGACCCAAACCCTCTTTAGTAAAACAGTTGCAGCTCCAGCAGCTTTTACAAGCTGCTGCTGCTTAACTCATCAAATGACTGCATACAAATCATTTGCTTCCATAATACCTCTAGTACTCCACATGCTAGGCAATGACTGGCCGCTATAGCTCCTGCCTTTCAACATGCAAACAGAAGGTAAACACCGGGAGGTGGGGGCATTGCAAGAGCTACCAGAAAATTTGTGAAAAGTAGTCAAGTCATGACTGGCCAAATTCCAACTGTGCAATTTTCATAACCGTTGCTGACACTCTCAGACTGGAGAAGTGACATACAGAACACACGAGTCACAAATTGGTATTCCCTGTAAACACATTGCCTCTGTCTCAGGCACTTTTTTCTTGTATCCACCATAACACTGCTAAGTTATGGCAATATTACTGATTTACATGCACAGTAGTCCACTTTCTTAAGCATTTTTTAAGTAAGTCTTTTCCATCACAAACAAGCTGACAACTGTAATAACATAGACAGCACATCAGTACGACAATATACAAAAGCTGCCTCTGAGGTGGCCGCCCCCCCCCCCCCCCCCAAGTCTTCCTAAGCTAACAGAAAATTATCTTTAAATATTTACAGGCTATGAAGGCTGGTGTTGATTACATTGCCTTCTTTGGTTTCATCCCTTTCTTTGGCCTTCTTCCTGTCCTCTCTCCCTCCAAGCTGGACTTTTCCAGCATGTCTATCATCGCAGGCAGCACCACTGTCTCTGGGTATCCTGCAGTGCTGCTAATTATGGCTGTGAGCCAGACGACAGCTACCAAAAAGAATGCCCCTCACAGCTTCTGGAAGCTACAACTTCCTCTCTGAACTGAGATCTCATTTCTTGCATTCAACAGAATTGACTCACCTGTCCTGCCTCAGAAGGCCGTGCAACACTCCCAGAACATGGAAGTATTAGGACAGTGCATCTTCTCCCATGTTTCATTGTCAAGCTTTGAGTCACTACAGCAGTTGTTACACAAATGGCTTGGATAGACCTTGCACGGCCTTACACAGTGCTTGACCTTCTAGTTAGGAAGGCAACTATTTGCTTCCATGCTGACAGTTAGCTTAGTAATTGCATCTATGGTGACAAGAGACTGTTTGGCTTTTAACATGGCATGCACAGAAAACTACTCTGGAGTGTATGTTCACAGGACACTGAATTTTGCTGGTTATACCAGGGTAGGCAACACCGTACCATTGTCACAGCATGACAATGCAAAGCCTAATACACTCCCAGATGGGAGACTTAAATGCCAGTAAGTACCACAAATGCACTAGCATTATGAAAATGTCCCCTGAAGAGCCTTCAGTCAGTAAAAGCTCTGCAAAACACTTGAAAAAAAAAAATTCCATTTTTCCACTCTGAGTTTTCTAGTGTTTACAGGGTCTCTCTTATCATGCAGTGGGTACCACTATATCTATCTTGATAAAGTCTGCTGCTTCACTAGCAGAAAAGATGATTTCCTGAAACTTTGCTTTATTTACAACATGCCTTGGAAAGCTGATGTCGACCTTTGGTTTATGTTCTAATTATTTAGCCAGAAAAGATAACATTCATCCTGTGAGGAGACCAGAGGTGGAAAGAAATCACATAAGGCTTTTTAAGTCATCTTCTTTCATCTCCAGTGTTCATAATGCCAAGTTAAAATGCGAAGATTAAACAGTTAATGTACCAAAACTTTTTAGTAACAGTTGGACATATATTTGGGGTAGAAGCTAGCATGGTTTACAAGCTGTGTGTATTTGTGTGTATAACTACCTCTATATAGGAGCAAAAGAGAGTATTCATAATTCTACCCCGTCTGTTATTCTCAAAATATTAAAATTGTATTTTAATAAATACATAATACGGAAAACAATAAAAACCATTCCTCTTTTACTCCCATTCTTCAAATAATTTATGTATTAAAACTGGTTGGGATACACAAAGAGAATTTTTTTTAGTGACTTCAGTCTAGGTTTAAGTCTCTCCAAGTCTTCTCCTCACCAGATTTCAATAAATACAATTCCTATTCTTTTAACTTTGGAACAGTTGTTTTTACTGTACTAACTTTCTCAACTAACATGAGGTATAGGTTAGCATACATCTCCTTGGTGAGGAAGGGGAGGAGAGAGGAGAGGACTTAAGTGAACTGAAAACACATTTTGCTCATGACAGTTCCTGCTTCTTTCCGATCCTTAAAGATGGCCGCTTTTTTCTTGACTCTCATGAATCAACTTTTATCTTCTTTGTGTCCCACAGGAAACTTTACAGTACTTGGCAGTGGCGACAGGAGCTGCCTTCTAAGCAATATCAGGTTGAATTTCAAACAAGTTTTCTTCTTATTTGCCTGTCTATATTGGGAGATGGCACCAAATAAATGCTACCTCCCCCCCAACTACGTTATGTCGCATGAATGCTGGTCTTCCTGTATTTTGAAAAACGTGACAGTGAAAACAAAGGAAATTGAGATCTCATGATGCCTTGTACATACCAAGGACTGTTTTGGGAAAGATGGCAGGAGGGAGGAAGAAGGAAAGGCAAGCTCGCTTTCTCTTCCTCTCTGAAGCAACTAATCTTGATACAACCATGTGTGATAAGACATTTATTTTGCAACTAACAAATTGAACCAAACATGATCAAGCTAGCTACAAAAAAGGCCACAGAGAAACTCACAAGGACATTTGAACTCGCCTGAAGAGATTCATTTCCCCCCCCGCGGGCCATTTTAAAAACAGAAATAGTTTGTGGATCTGCTTCTAAAAACACACATTCAAATGGGCAAGAACAATTACCATTGGTGAAATGCAGCATTGTTAAAAAAAAAAACACACACAGTGATTACATACCTGACAATATCCTACTGCTTTATTATGATGCCCATATGCTACCAATACGTTGTAGAGTGTATGCTGCAAACAGGGATCAGCAGTTTTGCGGAATTTTACATTATCTGGAAATGTTCTGTTCATGTCTAGACAAAAGGAAGAAAGACCAAAATTAACAGCCATTCCCTCCTTCACATTCCAAACAAACTTTTACAGCTCTTCTGAAGTACAACTGAAACTTCACTATGGTTCACTAAACTGTAGTTTTGGTGGATGAATTTTAAGAAACAGCTTTACCTCCATTTTGGCTAAAAGACCATCTGCATTCAAGGATAATCTATTCCTAGAAAGGTTAATCCTATTAGCGTACATAAATCAATTTCAAGCAGGACTAAAGAAATTCTCCAGCAGACTGGACTCTCTCAATGTCTGACTCCAAAGGCTTAAATGAAAGTGAACCAGACATTTAGACTGACAGAAACAACACATAACAAATTTAGCCAAGTGGCATGAAATGAGCTGCGCCTCTAGGAAAGCATATTCTCATAACAAATCAGATGAACTTCCAATTGACTTATTCAGTGAACTTCTACCGAACAGTCCCAAAAGGCTAAGAAAAAAAAAAGTCCTGTTTCTGCAGCTGGTGACTTCCACTTAAAACCACCTTTTTAAAGTTTTTTTAAGTTTCTCCGTGATGTGACCGTGAGAAAAGTTGCTTCTTCATTGGTGCAAGATCACCGAGAAGGAGAGTCATTTTTGATATCCAAGCAGCAGAGCACATCCCACATGCTTCAAGCTCAATCCTAAACCAAGTAAGGACTATGCAATTACTGACACTTCAAAACATTCATTTCTTCCAGACCAAACATGAATAGTACGACTCATCTCTCCTTACAAAGGTCTAAAATTTAGACACACAAGTTTGAGCTAGTCACCCAAAACTCCTTTTAGTTGTTGGAAAGCAACAGGCAGAGTTAATTTTTGGCCTGCTTCACTCTTTATAGAGGAAACCCAAGGTCACTAATCCAGACTTGTGCATTTGATTTTTAGACATTTAAGTTGGGGAGAAAAATCCTATTCAAAAGTAACTTTGAAGATTTTTCAAAACACAAGACTTAGTAATAAAATATGAATAGTTGTTTTGGTTATATTTAACAACAACAAAAAATTGGGTTAAAGTTATAAAATAAAAATAAAAATTCAGTAACAGCACTACTGTACAGATATCTATGTCCTAAGAGTTATCACTTCTTATCAGCCTTTTCCTGCATAAAGGAAGAAGTCTGTTACAGCTTTGACACAAAGTTGAGCTGTAAGCAACCAAAGGAAGAAAGCTCCCCAAAATCACGAGTAGTGCAATGGAAGTCACGAGCATTAAAAAGTTATCGCACTAATCACTATTTCTTCCTTTTGAACAAATCGTTTACAGAAATGGGAAGGCGGAGAAATATTTCACTTCACCTCCCATATGACTGAAAAGAAAAAGAAACAAGGAAAAAGACAATTTTTAAAAGGACTTGAGCAACAGCCAGTCATAGAATAAACAAACTTGTTTTGTTTCTTCTTGGTAGGAAGAGCAGCATAGTATTTGCATAATCGAAATTTTTTGTTTATTAAAGTATATGCTGGATGTTACAGAAAAGATTAATGCTGACATTTCAGTTATGGCTCTTCCCCTCAGCTCTGCAGAACAAGGGTGAGGGGGGAGTACGAAAAGTCCATTGCATACAGAGCAGAGACTACTCAAACTGAACTCACCTTTAATTTCACAACCTGAGGAAGGCCTGCAGTTGAGAGAATCAGCTCCACTTTGCTTTCTGATTGCAGAGCATGTTTTCCCCGCAAGGACTGGGGGAAGTCTTCCCTAATTTTATGAAGGATTTAAAACTTTTCTTTATATTTACTAACAGCATTTTAGCTTGGGGAGAGGGGACTGGGACAAAAACAAGATACAAGAGCTAGAAGTCTTTACCCTTAATAGAAGATATGGGGTATGGTTTCACAGGACTCCTTGTGCCAGATTATTATCTTGAGCGCACCAAGAGCAGGGGGTCCCGCTTCCTCTCCATCCTCCCCTTTCTGCTCCATTCGCATGCTCTCCCTCTTCCTCCAGCTCTGAGGCTGCTCTGACTGCAAGGTGAGGGAAGTCAACCCGCTCCCCAAGCGCACACAAACTGGTATGTTTTACCGTACTACAAGAAGACTGCCAGAGATGACTTGAGGCAAATGGCAGGAGCAGGCGAGAGCTGTTCATTTGGCTTGAGCACTTACCCGCACTTCACTACACCTGTCCCAGAGGAGACGTCCGAACACCTCCTTCTCCCACTCCATGAAGCCCACCCTCTGACCTGCTATCCATTAACCTACTTCATTCTTGGTAGTCATTAGTGTCCAAAGAAACACAGCCTGAAACTAGTCCAGTTTGGGGAAAAAAAACATCAGAATTGTTTTCAAGCAGGGAAATGAACATAGAACTTTATACTGCTAGATAAACCCCAAAACTACTACCATCTTGTGGCTGTGTGCAGATCTGCTGGCTATAACCAAACTAGGTATAGGAGCATGGGACCAGGAAGAAGGCCACAAAGAAAAGACTAGCTACTCCTTTGCAGTAAACTCAGATTAAATCCCAATAGCATTTTTTTAGATGATCTTTCAGTGCTGTGAGGTGGCAGTATTATGCTGCTGTGAAACAAAACCAACAGCTTTCCTTTCCTGTTGATTTATCTCTGTGCAGCAACCATGAGAAGACCACTGGCTTGGTTCTTCCCTTTCATGGGTCTGCAGTATTTCTACCTCCCATTCAGTAATACAAACATAGGCAGAAAGCCACATTAGCCTCAGTTTATAAAACAGACATCTATTTTGGTACCTGGAATCACAATTGTTGATGCTATTTCTGGAGCAAAGAGATTTAAAAGTGCAGTCAAGAAAACAAATACTTTTGTACCAGTCTTGTGCTTTTCACATTTAGGGTACTTCAAAAGTCAGGCACCTACAAGTCAACCTTCATCTTGCTATCTCATCCTTTCTGTTCTTACCTTCCCTTCATATCCAGGTGCTTCCCACTCCCAGACACAGTGCCCAGTAAGTTACACAAGTACTTTTATAACTAACATCCTCTACTCCACTTACAGTCACTTCTTGGCTACTGCTACATCTGTAACTTGCATCTGATCTGAACAGCTTTCAGTCAGGTCATTTTTTTTTTTTTTTAACTTAGTAAAGAACAGACAAAAATTCACCTCAACTGCCAACCAACTACAAGCATTCAAGAACTCCACTGCAAACCTCCAGAATAATGAGGTTAGGTTATCAGTTACAACTTGTAAAAAATAATATACTTAAAGGGTATTTTAAATTTGTTATAACTGGATATTTAGGACTCATCTTCAAGCTTTTTCCCTGCAATACCTGGAACGAGAAATTATTTTGGAGGTTTGGGGGTTTTTTTTGTTTTGTTTTTTTTAAGTTAAGGTCAAGTTTGCTAGCAACTAAAACCAGAGAAACTGAGCCTGACACTCTCCACTACCAGCACCAAGTAACAGTTCTTGCTTGCAGCAATCAAGAAAGCAAACAGGGTTAGGGTTTCCTACGAAAGAACAATAATGCCACTGTATAAATCTGAGAAGCACCCACATAAATTCTAGTCCCCTTCATCTCCAAAAGGTGACATCAGAATTGGAGAAGAACTGCAGAAGAGAATGGCAACAAAGATCATCACAGGTATGAAATGGCTACCATACATAGTATAAAACAAGGCGGATTAGAGCTCCTTAGTTTGGAGGGAGATGTTTATGAGCAAGACAGCACAAATCTGCAAAATCATGAGCAAGGTAAATGACGTGAAAAAGGAGCAACCAGAGTTTTCTTGTGAATTTTTTCCCCATCCAGTGTTATTAACTACAAACATGTGGCATATGACTCAGGAACTCCCCAAACCACAGATAACTGGAGACTAGGAAAAACATTCTGAGGAGGTATCACTACACACTTTACTCCTCCAGTTCTTCCTTTAGCTGTTCCGGTAGACAGAAGGCCAGATGAGGTAGCCATTTGGATATGACCTGATATGGCTTCTCTTACAGAGAGCCAGAAGAGCTGACACTGCTGTTCCCCTTGCTCTTGCACGGTTAAATGCCCTAAACGCACGTGAAAATTCCCAACCTTCACTAATAGTTTAACCCCATTCAGCTTATTAGTGCTTTGATAGTAGAATATTCACTGTCTCCAGTGAAGTGGCAATGGCTGTTGTTTGAATTACTTTTCTGAACCCATCATAAACTAAACTAAGATCCTGCAACTACTATCCAATCCACGCAGTCAGATCCTGATGCCAGCAGTCACGCAGTGCAGCACAGGCTCAGGGGTCTGACTGATAAATACCAGACCCTGGCTTTCACAGCACCTACAACTCCTCCTCATGAAACGCAAGAGTGGAAACGTGGATATTGGCTGCATGCGAGAGGACTTGCAGACACAGACACACTTACTCCGAAATTCAATGGCCTGGCCTAAGGGGGGCTTACTGCTAGGAAGCTACATCAACTTAGACCCCAGCCTTTCTGTAACCAGCACGTAGCCTTTGCATTAGGAGGACAGACACATTTTATCCTGCCAACATCGTTTGTCCTACTAAACTTTACTATAATAGGGCATGAACAACAAAGCTCAGTAGGAATGCATGCCCTTCTAAATGCGTACGTAAACTAAGCCATGAAAGTTTCCATCAAAATTTAGAGACCTGCGTTCTTTAAGCTCTTATTTTTATGTTTAGAGTAAGAAGCCTGCTCTCTCCTACATTTCTCTTTAAAAAAGTATCTTCAAACAGCAAATATCATATAAAACAAAGTCAGCAATAAAGCCCATCAGTTAAGAATCAGCAAGTTAAAGGGCAAAAATGGTAAAAGGGCAGTTTAGATTTATTTAGCTGAAAGACTTTTACTGCTGTTATTAATCAGATTTTTCTTTAAAGATTAGACCATTTCTCTATACAGTCTCCCTGCACTTTTTAACCTGATTATATCCCATTAAAGACATTCCCATATTGAAAATAAGTTCCAAACATACGTGAAAATTGTTTGGAGCTTCTGGCCATGCAAAAGAAACAGGACATATTGGCTTTTACACATATTTTAAATTGAATTTGAAATAAAGTCTTTGGTTGGCCTTGTCCTCCTGCCCCTCCCCCTGAAAAGAAAAAAAAAAAAAGCGTGGTTGCTGTTCTCTTGTTTTTAAACTGCAGCATTGTCCTGGGCTATAACTTTACAGCTAGACTGCAGGACTAAACACAGCACAATTGCCTGAAAAATTTGGAAACTGCAGACATGAAAAGTGAACAGCAGCAAGGTTCCACATCTTAGTCTATTGTTAAAAACAGCTACAGTGATGGGACAGCAACACAGGCAGAAACAAACTGAATGTCAAACAACAACTCACACTGAAGCAGTCCTCAGCTAAAGCCCGCTATAAAATTTGCACTATCAACAGGAGCACTAAGTTTATTAAACACAAAGTTTCCATTCACCTTAAGTACTTTGCTCCTTCGGTCCCTCGTACTTCACATTGTTTCTTCCATCCTGAAGGGAAATCTATCACTCTGGAGGCCGCGGTCCTCTTTTTATTTTTTTTTCCTCCAATAAAACCCTCCAACCCTTTTTTTTTTTTTTATCCCTTCTCTCACTTGCTCCTTGTTAGTTTTCTCTTCTGCAGTTTTCCAACCGATGCAATAGCTCTTCCAAAACTTTATTTCCTCCATAATTCACAAATAGATTTTTATCGTCTTCCATTATTTTCCCTCCCCCACAGAAATATTTTTATTTCATGGTATAACCTGTATGAAAAGCCACCTACTGTCATGATATGACCCTTCATGTCATTGTCTAGTACTGGAAAAGAAATTGTTTGCAACTCCCTTTTACAGCAATTGTACCCCAACTGAATACAGTTTGATCCTTCTCCAGGCCCTTACCAAGGCTGGCTTTGGAAAGTCATCTTAGTAGCTCCCTCTGTATTCACAGTTAGAGCTCTACCGTTTCTAGTCCTGAGCAGGATATGAGCCTGAAGATTTCTGGCTAGTCTTCATATTCGTAGGAACATGGAAGTTTATGCTCCAAAATGCCTTACTAAGGCGTGTAGTCCCAAAAGTCCACAGTGCTGCTGCTGCTGTTGCGGGGAGAGGCGGAGGAGAAACTCAGCATAAACCAAGAAGCGTTCAGATGGTTATCCAACTCGAATAAACATCCATAAAGCCTCAACTTCAACTACCTGGCTTTTTCAAGAGGAAAAAGATGACAACTACACCTGCCATTCTAACAAAACCACCTCAGCATTGTGCTTGTCCAGAGTACAGCCCAACCTCTTGACTCATTAATTGGGCAATTCAGCCAGTATCAGCTTGTTTACAAAAGCTCTGCTGCAGTGGAGCCGCAGGTTGAAAAGTTTCAGGACAAATACCAGTTACATCAAACTTCTACTTGCTTGTCCTCCCCTACTGCCTCTTTTAAACACCCAGTGGGCCAGTCAGAGGTCTGGTTGCCCTAATACCCTGTCACCAATATCGGCCACTGATCAATGTTCACAGATAGCACATATGAAACTGGATTAGTAGAGGAAGGGTATTTCTCCTCCTACACTTCCCTTCTTTCAGGGATTTACATTTAGTGTTTAGGATTTCATGCATCAGGTGGATTTCCCCACCCCTCAGTTTGTCAAATTCCTTTTTAAACCAGTTCGTACTTCTAGCCTCAGCAGCACCCTCCAGTAACAAGTGCCACAATTCAGTGATGTGCTCTTCTAAACCTGCAGCAAATTTTATTCAGTGTCCTTGGTTCTTATGTTACAAGAAACAAATAACAATTGCTCCCCACCCACCCTCTCTACACCATTTATAATTCATATAGCTTTATCAGCAGCTTTTTCTCAGCAGTCTTTTTCCTCAAGCTGAAATCCTAGCATACTTCACCTGCCTCATACGAACACTGTACCACATCTTCAACCATCCCTGCTGCTCTTCCAGTGCCCTACTGGGACAGAAGTAAGCAGAAACAGACCCAAGGGCAGGTTACAAAGTTGTAACTCTTCAGTCACTTAGGAGACAACATAATGTTTTCTAGTTTGTTCTCTGTTCCTTCCCAAATAATTTCTAATCTTCCTTAATGCTTTTGACCACATGATGAACCTGGGAAGATCTGTGCTGTTAAAGAACTTATACTATTCTAATTTACATGTTAATTCAGCACTTAAACCACTACTACAGAAATGTAAGTTTTCCATGACATAAACATTAGAGATCAAGTTAAGGACATAGGATGGATAAACAGTGCTATCAAGGCAATAACCTGTTTTGATTGCTTCAACCAGCTTGTCATTCTTCTCTCCTTCAAGCAGTCTGTGGTAATATCCAGGGTTTTGTTCCATGTTGGTTTGGGCCCCACTCACAATCATCCAGATCAATGCACGGTGTTCATTGGGGATGCCTTTCCTGATATATCTCTTCACTGCAAAACAAGAAGTTTGGTGTTTTGTTTTTTAAATAAATAAAAAAATCCAGCTGTACTTTTCTTTTGGAAATGAGCAACAGAAAGTTCAGAAGTCACAGGAAAACTCTTGACTAGAGACTATTTTCTCTCCAATGCTACCATTTAGGATAAGCATTTCCTTCTCAGCTACACAGTATATTTTAAATTCACTCCTATGTTCTTGCCACTCAGACTCCCCACACAGATCTCCAGACCAAAGCCTTCCTCCCTCCTCTGTTCCCCCATTAGGATTTTGAATCGTTTCCTCTTCTTCCCGCCTTTCTGAATGGAGACATGAACAACAAAGTTTCCCCTTAATCTTTGTCCTTTTTCATTCAGATGAGCTTCCTTCCCTACATTACCAATGACATGATAACCCTTTCCGTTTGCTTGGTTATGCTCTAGCATAAATGGCTATGTTAACATAACCCGAGGATTTCAGCTTAGCACCTAACCACTGAAATCATAGCAAACGCTGAGAAATATGAAATATGTAGCTACTGTCTAAATGAGCCTCTGGAAGAACTGGAGAAGTGAGCAAGCAGCAGATGATTTTTCCTAGAATAACCGGGGAAGTCTTTTCAAATCTAAAGTAGCTCTTATCTCCTGCATCATATTCATCATCAGGGCGTGCTTTGGGGTTTTTTTTTTAAGCAGATGATTCAGTGCAAATAACTAGGAGGCAAGACTGCAGGAAGAAGCATCAGGCTAATGACAGCCAAAGCAGCTTCCTCCTGGGAATGGTATGAAAAATATTAATAAGGAGCCAATGCTGCTCATTGGTACATAATCCTAAATCAGCATTACCCCTTCTGATCCAAAAAGACAGCCAAATATTTGAGATCCTTCTGCTTTTTCCAGGGAGAAGAAACTGACAAAGGAACCAGACATTTCTTACTAAATGAATGAGACTGTATCAACTAGAGTATCAGCTTCTCCTCCCTAAATTCTATGGGACTCAAATGAGAGTGGGGATTTTTATTCTGCCCACACACACACACATTACCTGATCATTACCTGATCTGGTTTTATCCAATCACAAAGATCTGTAACTCAAGAAAAATGTTGCCTGAATGAAAGGCCTTAAAAACAGCAGAGTGAAACAAGGTTTTACAACAACTCGGCCAGCCACCTTCTAAATACATTCCACCTAATTGCAGCTGCCTATCCTTTAGGAGCCAAAGCTGTTTTCCCAGTGTCAACAGAGAGATCCGTGCATCTCTAACAGGCATTTCACCCACCTAAAATCTGGTACTTTCTCTCACAGAAACATTCCTACCCTCAACATTTGCAATAAATGTTCCTTAACAATAAACTTAACAATAAATGTTCCTTAACAATAAACTTAACAATAAATGTTCCTTAACAATAAACTTCCTACCCTGAAGACCAGGTGTTTTTGTTTAGCTTTTCGATGAGGATTTATACTATGGGTTACAGTCTCTACTGTTCTAGTTGTAAAGTAACTTCAACTACAACCTTCTTTTAGACAGACTGGAAATAATTTACTTGTTTCTATGGTTGTTTAATAATCCCCGCTTCATCTTTTTTAGAAGACTTTGAACTCTAATGCTCAAGAAATCCTATAGATGGACATAGCAAATGCAGGAATGAATATGAGGAACCAGTCCCACTTAGGTCAACAAGAAGAGACATTCGGATGAGTCTGCGATTGTCTCCAGAAGCAAACTTACTGGCTAAATTACTGTATTATCATATTCTAACATATAATTCCAGTGGTATTTTTTTCTGGAACAACTGTCAATTCTGAAAGCATAGCCAACATCCACATCCAGCAACACACATTAAATTCAAGAGAAGCAGCGATAAGCCTTTGACACTGGCACAAGGGGAAAGCAGCCCTGCAGCACACCATACACTCATTCCTCAGTGACATCGTTCTCATGGTAATAGACAGCCAGAGGCTTGTATCGCCCCAAGTGACTACCTACCCCAGCTCCCCCACTCCTTGAGGAATAGAAAAGCCCTTTACATGGTGCTTTTCTTCCTCACACCATTATCATACTTGCCAGGGTCTGCAAACTGGCATACAGAAGCAGCAAAGTAGTTTTGAAAATAAGGATAGTTGCAATTTAATATGGTTTTTTATATATACGTATTATTTATATATGTCATATTCTACACATTAAATTATATTGGTTTATACAAATAGGTATTTATTTTGTTTTCTGTTGGCCCTCTTCCACATTATCCTCAGGAACTAAAAAGCCCACAACAACAGCCCACACTGCAGAGTATCCTCCCACTGTAACACTGAAGAAGCTTTCACAGATGAAGCCGCATTGTGCATGTGTCTCCAATCACACATCTGACTCCAGTTGTAAACCAGGGGCTTGATCTCAAAAGTAACACTGCTAAATACCACCAAGCCCTGAGTATCCACGTGCAGAATCACTCCCAGGACAACCACAGTGTACACGACACAGCCTAAGCTTTAAAACATGCATAGTAAAGAAATATCTTTATGTGAAATTTTTGCCTCTGTTCATAAACAAAATATGAAACGTCAATTTTTAAGCAAAAAAAATTAGTCTTAATTCCATTACCTCTGACACCCAGTGCCAGTTTCTGCAGGTTTAGAGTCACACTTACTAATATGTTTTTCTTGTTACAAGAAAAAACAGCTACATGATAGGGTAGCAGTCTAGAAGTGCTGATAAATACCCAAAGTAACTTCAAGAGAAAAATATGCAGAAAATAACATTTTCCAATACTGTGCACTACTTATAGTAACAAGATTTAAAAATAAGTAAATCACTTTAAACCTGCCTGTCCTTGTTTAATGGTAGAGTACGAGAATTTTGGAGGTTTTTGCTTCTAGATAAAGTTGTACTTACCTCCCCCCCCCCCATTGTTTCACTCTACACCATAGACTACATTTATGTAGGAAAACCCCATTTAAAAACAAAAAATATCTCATCTAAAATATTAGCAGAGTGTGATTTTGAGAAGCATCTGCACTTTTCAGTTACTTTCTCAGTTACTAACAATTACTGTTGAATGCTGAGGAAACTAACTTGGACCCTAGAGGAAAAAGTCTACAAAAGAGCTGAAAACAGCATACAACAAGGAATTGAAAGTTTTATTTTATGAATACATCATAGAAGAAACAAAGCAGTTCTGTGCTGTAAATGTTCGAGTTACAGTCAATCATGAAACATAAGATGTTCCTTCCTTCCTCCAACCCCTGGGCTGGAACAGAAGTGCTCTTGTTATAACCACTGTTTAGTACCATTACTTTCACCTTTCACTGTATTGGCCTCAAAGACTAGAAAGCACCTTCTGCTACTGGTCAGTTTTGACTAATCCACTTACAGCCAAATTCTTTTACATGGTACGCTTTTGGTCAGAATTAAGCTACTGTGGGCAATTATGTCAGGCAGTTTGTTGCCTGCCTGTAAACAAGCCAGAGCGGAAACCTGCCTTTTGGTCCCATAAAGATAGCAGCTTGTCGTGGTTTAACCCCAGCCGGCAACTCAGCACCACACAGCTGCTCACTCACTCCACCCCTGGTGGGATGGGGGAGAGAGTCGGAAGAGTAAAAATGAGAAAACTTGTTGATTGAGACAAAGGCGGTTTAATAGGTAAAGCCAAAGCCACGCACACAAGCAAAGCAAAACCAGGAATTCACTCACTGCTTCCCATCGGCAGGCAGGTGTTCAGCCACCTCCAGGACAGCAGGGCTCCATCATGTGTAACGGTTACTTGGGAAGACAAACGCCATCACTCTGAATGCCCCCCCCCCTTCCTTCTTCTTCCCCCAGCTTTATATGCTGAGCATGACATCATATGGTGTGGAATATCCCTTTGGTCAGCTGGGGTCAGCTGTCCCGGCTGTGTCCCCTCCCAACTCCTTGTGCACCCCCAGCCTACTCGGTGGTGGGGTGGGGTGGGGAGCAGAAAAGGCCTTGACTCTGTGTAAGCCCTGCTCAGCAGTAAGGAAAACATCCCTGTGTTATCAACACTGGTTCCAGCACAAATCCAAAACATAGCCCCATACTAGCTACTGTGAAGAAAATTAACTCTACCCCAGCCAAAACCAGCACACAGCTGAACGGAGAAATAAAAAATTAAGAGGATCTCAGTAGTGGTTGAGAGAGAGAGGAGGCAAGTGACTGAACACTGACTGAAAATTCATTCACATGTGCAGCGGAGACAGTGAAGATAACAAGGGTAGAGGGTGAAAGAAAATACCAGAAAATAACAAAAAGGAAGAGACTGGAGAATGAGCAAAAGGAACCGTCAGCCAAAATTCCCATGACCTGGCCTGCCGGAAGGCTGTAATCCAGAGCAACAGGATACACTGCTTAATTACCGTTGTTAAAGTGTAGTCTAATTATTTTTCTTTACAGTAGAGCAGAATTATATACATACATACCACCCTGGATGTGAGGCAAACACAGTAGCATGTGAACATGCCACATTTCCAAACTGGAAAATTACCACAAGTCATCACTTCTTCCTGTTCACCCGGACAGGAATTATGAGCTTCTCTATGTATAAAGACAACCGGGTGCGGAGCTACTGAGATACCACACGTACAATGCCTTTCTCATCTACTCACAGCAGGATACATTTTGAAAAGGCCCCAGTAGAACTCAAAATAAGGATACGGGTTTGCAGATACAGCTATTGCGTTCGGGGGGGAAGCAGCAAATTAAATATTCTTCTCAGTTCTAGCTTATGGCCGACCTGCAGCAGAGGGGAAGTTATTCAGAACCAGCAGCCCCTAAGCAAAGCTTCAGAGCAATGAAGCGAGGTCCTAGAGGTGGGAAATTCAGTGCATCACCAGGCAGACCTTCTGCTCTCTGCCTGCCTGCAAGGAAATCACTGCAGGATCATCTTGCAGGATAAAGCACACACCTAAACAACTGCTTACATAATTCTAAGTGCATATGCCACAGACTTCAGTCTTAATACTGATATAAGAAGGGAAGTGTTTAAAAATCAGTAATTGTACAGGTTAACCTGTTGCTCTCTTCTTCTGAGGTATCAGTTGAGGATAATGAGGGAGGCTTATTGTAACAACTTTGAATTTACACTCAGATTACATTTCCTCAACATTATTTATTCCAGTCACTCTCCTTAGAATTACATATATACATGAGAATACATAGTCTACAAATCCAAGTACCTTTAGCAAAAGTTAGTAATGTCAAAGGTAATGCACCAGCCCACAAGGGCTTGCTACGGTCAAGAACCATTGCCTGTGTCCACTCAGTGGATTTATGGTATCCCATTTTTCACAAACAGTAGCCTGTTAGAGACAACTAAAACCACGTTAATGGTTACTGCCATTATGTGTCTAGTGGGGCAGCATGACCATCAATACCGAAGCCTGCTGGACAAGTTGAGAGATTCGGCCAGAGTTTTGGCTCTGAAATAAGACCAAAGGCATTCACACTGTTTGTATCACAGTAGAATTCTGTGTCTACAATGCTGGAACAGGGAACACAAGGGAAGAGAAATGTAACAAACTCACAGAAATTGCTAAAAGCTGCCACTGTCACAGTCCACACATTTTAAGAGAAGAAGGAGACGAATCAAAACCTGAGATTATTTTTCCACAACAACTAGAAGACTAAATTCTGCAGAATCTCAAAATCCTCACTAATTCAAAACACCGCACAGTTATCACTATATTCAAACTTGACACCCTAGACAAAAGCTTCTTTACATTTGGAAGAAAAAGAAGAGAGTAGAAGTAGCTAATTTCTGGTTAGCAGCATATGATCTAGCAGCTATGGCTCAAACCTACATTTTCTGTGATTCCTCAGCCTTAAAACAGACATCCGTACACCAAATACACTGTTGTACTTAAAATGTCTCACTAGTTATCATCCCATTCTTGGTGCCAAGAAAAAAAAAAAAAAAAAACACCCCGACCCCAAAACAACAAAACCACTAGAATTAGCAGTCAAAGTCTGCACCTGAAGCACAGCTCTGAACATTCAGCTATGTTACAGTCAGTGCCTGATTAACTTTTGCTTGGTTTTACTCACTTCTGCTTGGTTTTACTGACTTTTTTTTCTTTAACATGTTGATTGAGAACTCTACCCAACTCCAAAAAACTCCCAAGAGAAAGCAAGCTGAATAGCATCATTAAGAGCAAAGAGGAAAATGTAGATGCTTACACGAAAAAATAACCCAGAGAAAGAGTGGGAGGAAAACCCCCCACCCTTTAGTTTCACAGGATTCCCTGCTACCTTCTGACTCCCTCCATTTATTTCTCCCTGTCTCTCTTGCAAGATAAAACATTACTAGAGGTTTTCTTGCTTTTTGAAGTGGCCATTAACAGTTCCATCAGCATTTTATCCAATGCTGCATTAGCTCCTGCATTAATTTTACTTTCTTCACTTCGTAAGGCATTTAGCATCAGTTCTTAGTACACACCATTTTAGCTGCGAGGTGAACGTCATTTTATAAAAGGAGGATAAGGAAAGCTAGAAAATCTCTGCGATGTAAAAAAATGTCAAAGAGTCAACAACTGAGAGCACTAACATCCTGATCCCTGGGGTTCAAGACAGCGTCTTCTACATAATCTCATGTCTTTTTAAGGAGAGCACAGAGCAGCATGTGATACAACAAACAGCCGTAAAACTGCATCTTGAGGTGCCAGTGGCCACAATCTCTAGGTTACAGATACAATAAGATATTATAGCATATGCCAAAGAAGGATTACTCCTTCGCAAGCTTTAAATCAAATCAACTATCCCCCTAACAACAGCATACTTGCTTATGTATTATTACTGTTTATACTAAAACAGTAGTTTGAAGACAAAAATAGTATTTAACATTCAAAAATTCAAACTAATTTAATATGATTTATATTGGTTCCAACATAATGCACTTTTGCCTATAAATAGACATACAGCTCACCTTTTAAACTCTTCTGTATACTGTTATTCCCCTTTAGGAGCTTGGACCATTTTATTGCTCTTCTAGTGAGTACCACTAGATATCTGGAAAAGAATGCTTCATAGGATGCATAATCGAAGTCTTCTGGCCTTTCAAACCCATACGGATCAACCCTACAAAATAAAAAAGAATTCTTGTACAAATGTTTCTACATACCTACAGCTGGAAAAAAAAAAATGCAAGTATGCTTTAAATAACTCCCAGTTGCTACTTCTAAAAGCAGCTCAAAACTCCCTCTTCCCAGCAAAAACCTACTTTACAAACTGTTACACTCCATTTAGCATATCAAAGCTGTTTAAGTAAATGAATTTAAATATGCACTGTTCAGTCAGTTTTCACCACTTTTAGAAGTAAGGAGTTTTTAGAGCAAAGGATCCGTTGTGTGCAAAATTGACCCAAATTATGACCACACAGAAGTCTGGGAGGTATTTTTCTCCGTAATACAAACAGTTGAAATGTATGAAGGTATAGCACAACAGCTCAAATATGGCCTGGACTCACTTCCACACAGTTCTGCACAGAAAAATGACAACAAAAAGAACAAGTTACAAAGATTATTTTTAGAAGGGCTCATTTCTGAAGTTATCTTCATGAAAGTGTACAGTTTGGAAAAAACCACACAAATCCTTGTGTCAACCTTCTTCATATGTAGTATCAAAAATGCTTATTTTATTATCTTTAACAATTTTTCAGTGTTACATCACATCATCTCAGGCAGCACAGCACTGATGGAGCTTCAGAATTGCAAGTCTGATTCTGTTCTAGCTTGATACATCAAGTTGCCTTGCTAAACTAGATTTATGGCAACTTCCCAGGATGCTTTATACCTGGCGATTATCACTCGAGTACAGAGCACTCACAGGCTTTGTTGAAGTGAAACAGACAGAGGAGTCTGTCCACGCAGAAAAGTTTGCAAGACATACATCAAGACTTAACTTCCAAAAACACTGCCTATTTCATTCATGGAGAAGGAGTTTGCCCACGGAGGGGCTCCAGCACAGCCTTCGGTAAACTCCAGGTCACGGGATCATCACGGGTAGTAAAGCATGAATCAGAAGAGGAACATTTTAATATTCAGACCTCAAATCGGTATTACCTAATCAACACTTAGAAGGGTCACCTTTGTATTCATGTACTCAGATCTGACACAAAAACACAGGTGTAAAAAACACCAAACCCCCCTGATACAGGTTTCTCTGAAGACACAGAACGTGAGAATGCTCAAAAAATCCTAACACCTCCACGAAAACACATCTCGTGTTTATGACTGCAACTGTCCAGGCAGCAAGTACAGATTAATTTCATGCTCAACTCCATTCCTGAGGTAGAAAGGGAAAATAAAGAGTCAGGAAGTACGGTTTTAAGGAAGTTACCTTCCCTAACCTGCCTCCGGGCAGTGAAGGTTACCATTACTCCTAGGTGCCCTTACGTGAACAGCCGCATCGTTTGCCGGTCTGTGCCGGGGCTTTCCCCCAGGGAGGAGGCCTCTCCCCCCGGAGCCCCCTCGGCCATCTCCCGCCGGCCTCCGGCCGTTACCTGCGGCTGCCCCTTCATAAACCCCAGCGCTCCGGGAGGAACATTTCGCTCTCCCCGGGTTAACCGGCGCCAAATTCACCCTCCAGCCCGGCTCCTCTCTGCCCCCGCCCTTCGTGTTTCTCGGCAAGATACCAGCAAGGGGAAAAGGCTATTGTAAGGGACTACCAAAAAACCCAACTCCCTGCAAGGCGCTGGGAGTCACCGCTCCTGCTCCCGGCTCGCTCCCTCCCTCAGAGTGCTGCAGATTCACAGGAAAGTTGTAAAAGCAGTATTCTGAAACGTGACACCCCCCCCCCCCCCCCCCGGCGGGCCCAGGGGGGGG
>NW_008825016.1:4677789-4740796 GCF_000699105.1 Pygoscelis adeliae | reverse complement strand
GGCAAACAGACGTTGATCTCTTCTGATACTGCTTTAGATTTGCGTATTTCACATGTCTGGCACATCTTGGAAAATATTAAAATATTTTAGTGCAAGGGAAATGTCTCACTAACATAGGGTGAGAGTGGCTTCGGGTATGGCCCTTCAAACCAAAGGAATTTCCCCATGACTGACGAGAAGAGGTGGTTGTATTAGTATTTAAGTTCACATGGCTGGTTTGGGCATGTATCCCCCCCAAGTCCTCGCACTCTTCCTTTTAATTTCCCCAAATAATTCATTAAAGTCAATGCTTTGTTACATTGAAATATTACCAACTTTAGCTTCTGCTGACTTAGTTTCCACCATAAACTAACAGTCATTTAAATATGATTTAAATAATAAATGGTAGGTTGTCAAAAACGTGGAGTAATAATACCCAAAATAAGACCCCAAAAGGCTTCCCCATTTCCGGAACCCGCCTCTAACATTAGCACGTGGCTCTTTGTCTTCGGAGGTGTCGCACAAACCCCAAAACCCACACAGACTCTGCCCTACCTGACTGCCAGCAGCCTAATTCGTAACAGACTGCCTAACAGAAGGGAGAGAGCGAAGTTATATCCCCGCTTGTCCTTTTTGAATCAAGTTCTGACTTTGCACCCAGCAAAGTGCTTGGAAAATTACAGCTACTGCCGGAGAAACACTATCTCGTTCAGCCAGAGAGTAAGAGTTGCTGAAGACAACAGATGGGATTTCACAAGGGAGATCAACAGTTGTTCCCTCCCGGCACACTCCTCGAGAAAGCTACCTCCTCTCTGTGGGATCAAAGGCAGTCACCCACACAGAAATGTGGAAGTAGTTTGGCTCCAATGGCAGGGAAAAATAGAGATTTGTACTTGGTTTAACTGCCATCACAGGGTTTTAAAAGTTCGTGATTGTTCAGCAAAACATAGGGTTGTTTTTTTTTGTGGGAAAATTCTGTGCTTCAGCGGGCGTAGGGCTTCTCTTGCAGGAGGGTGGTCCCGCTCAAATTACTGTGCAGCGTCACGAACACACTCGGGTACTGGCAGGACTGGAACCTGATTACAAACCACCCCGGGGAGAGCCGGCCGGTGCCTGCGCCAAGCCTCTGCTTTGACATCCTGCCAGCGTTGCCTTGGCGGAGCGTAGGCAGAGGCACGCTCTGCAAACAGCTCTGCCCCAGTGACTTGGTCAAAGTCGCATAGAAAATCCTTGGCAGAGCTGTGAATAGAAGGAGGTGATGCTGTCCCACCGAAGAGGAGAAGGAAGCCTCAGTTAGGCAGAATACCCCCTTCTCCTGAATCCTGAAGCCACAGGCTTGTTTGGTAACAGGGTTATACTTCACCTGGCAAGGTCAGGCTCTTTGGTGCATGTTCCTTTTAAAATGGATCCGTCTAAAGATCCCTGCAAACAACAGATTGTTTCTGTGATTAATTAAGGGAACATCTGCAGTGCATCAAGGGTAGCCTTGTGTATACCACGGTGCATTTTTACTGACAGCAAGCCTTAAATGTTATATACAGTTTCTGTTGCTCTAATACAAGCATAGTAACTTTGTCATTCACTCAGATTTATGCCTATTTCACACAAAGGCTCCTATTTAGAAACTTGACATAACTCCTGGTAAGGAAGCTGCTTAGAATGTTAATCGATTAATAGAAATAATTCCTAAATTTCAGTGCTAATTTGTAACAATAATTGCATCCCCATATTGTGGCTGATAATATGAACCAGCCTACTGTCTGGCAATAGATAATACCTCGGATGTCCTTCACAGGGTATCAATGCTGCTCTCTTCTGGGCAGATTATATCGTGCTGCTTTTAAAGGCATTCAAAGAAACCGGTGCATAAACCCTCGAATCTGAAAACCGCATGTGCTTGGTGTTGTGATCGGCAGAAAAGGATACTATTTACTTCTGATCCTTTACTTCTGAAGGAGTTGGTGGCAGCGGCAGAGTGCAGGAGGGCAGACTTAGATGACGTTCAGACGGTTGAAGCTCACAGCCTTCCTACCTACCACCTGGCACAAGGGAAATGTACCTTATGTAACTTCCCTCCCCCCCCCCTTTTGCATCTGAACCTTATCCCTGAAGTTTTTACGTTATGGTGAATGTGTTTGGTAGAAATTCCCATCCCACTGCTGCCAGAGTAAGTCCTTAAAATAGTGACTTCCCTTTAAGGGTAGGCATTTAGATGTGTTCCCTGCAAAGGCAGATGAAGACAGCAGGCAAGTGTTTCACAGGCTGAGGCATTCAAAGCTTTGCTTCTCTTATACCCTGTATTTTAGTGAGGAAGGCTTCCCTGCTTGTGTTTGCAGAGCAGTTGTTGTTAAATAACAATAGCAGCAAAATTTTCAGCCTTGTCAGGAATTAGTCTGGGATGGCTTTAGGCTTCCCAGAGCTGTGAAATGTGCACTACGCCACGTGTGCTTGGCGTACCGGCAGCCCTGAAACGTGGTGTAGCTCCTCACATACCACCCCCAAGCCCATTGTTACTTTTAGGCCAGAACTGGGGAAGGAGCATCAGGAGAAAACCTTTGATAACGTCTGAGCCTGGAAGTATTTCCTTGGCTGCATGTGGGGGCCATAAGGATTCTTTATCCGTCCAAGAATGGAAGAAATATTTTTATTGTTTTGTGTATCATAAATGTGTCATTTTTCTTGCCCAAGGCTCTTTTCGCTGGCTGCAGGGAGGTCAATGAAAAGAAATTGTTAGGGGGAAGAAAAGTGCAATAGGATGAAGAAAGGGATAAGGTGTGTGTGGATATAGAAGGTGTGTGTGGATATAGCATGCCTACTATTTAAGACAGCACGGGTGAGTCTGTTCATTGAGAAATACCTGTGAGAAACACCATTCCCAGCAAAGCTAGCAGCTCTGCTTTTCCAGATCCAGACAGTAAGTTTTAAAAAAACCCTAACAGCTCACAAAATGGTTAATAGCCCCTGTTTAGAAAATGTGAATGCAGCAGCATTGGAGAAGAGATAAAAAGATAATTCTTGCTAGTGACTGGGTGTTGTAGTATCCCAAGTAAGCGATGAAATTCCCACAGCATACGTGGCTTCCCTAGCTTGTGTGGTTTGTCATACAGCCACTCGTCTTTGTGTCTGTACTTAGTAAACCACTCCACGCAAGCATACCCTGCTTTGTTGGAGCTCTGCTCTGAATCCATTTGGCTTGAGCTACTTTCCCATGACCTGACAAAAATCTGCTACCCCATACTTGGGGAAAACAGTTTAGATTAAGCAGATTTGGCAGTATAGAAATATCCAGTAAGAAGTAAACATATGTGTATATATAGATGTATTTTAATCACTGCAAGTCTACATGCTAACCTAGGCACAATGTGCCCCAGAACTAGACAACTCATCCAGCTAACGAGGTTAAGGAATGCCACCATCACATCCAGACACCTTTGGTTCCTGTTACAACCAGCTACCTACCAAGTTTAGTGAACCTTCGCCTATGTATGGATTGAGGCTCTGGACAGATAATGAAATGCTGAACTTGCTCCATATTTTTGTCCCAGAAAATTGCATCATGCTTACATAATTGTAGTCTGCAGGCCTGATTAAACCTGTTCACGTGAATGATTCCAACAGCAGTCACTGAACTTTAGAACAGACTGCATAGCAAGGACAGACACATATTTAAAAAAATTAATTTCCTCTATTCCCTGAAGGCTTCACAGCTCCATGTCTATGAAGGTTATTAGCTGGTAGGACAAGTTACAGACCCACGTGTAGTCTGGGAAGTGCCAGTATTTTGATTACTCTCAGTATGACTGTGGCCCCAGGAGTCAAAGCATACTGATATGAGCAACTATAAAAAGGAGCTCTAGAGCTTGCTGCATACCACTGCAGCCGCCTGGAGAATCAACATTACCCATGGAAATCTCTGCAGAAAGGTCTTTGCACTCAGCTGCCATCCTTCAGCTGCGTCAGAAAAGAAGGCTCAAGGCTGTAAGTGACAATGCTGGAAACAGCAGGCAAAGAGAAATGATATGGTAGTGAAAAACATGGCAAAATTATATGTCAGCAGTGATATGGGAAAAATACTTGAACATTATTAGCAGGAAGGGTTCCTAAGACAAAGATGTCCTTAGAAAAAGGTCAGTAGCTATCACAGACCAGTAACCCACAGGTGTGGAATTGAGTAAACCAAAAGAGAGGTTCATAGCGGCTAATTACTCGATGAATCTAGCGTAGGTCAGGCTGCAACTTTGTAAAACGTTTATTTTTTCAACAGACAAAATGAAGTATTTTCTAAATGGCTTTGTTTTGTTGTTTTGTTGTTTTTGTTTTTGTTTTTCCTTATCTACTTGAATTATCATGAGGGGTATGCCGAAAGCACTTTAAATTCATGCTGATGATGTTTACTTTCCTGGCTACATGAGTGCAAGGCTTATAACTGAACTTTGAAATTTTGCAGGGAAAGATGACAGACAAGATTGGAGAATATTAACTTCTTACTTCTCACATCCCCTTTTTCTTTGTTGTCCCTATTTGTGAAGGTATCATGCCTAGCAAATCCAGCAGCTTCAAGATCTACTGATCAGGGATGGGGTTTAACCTGGATGTTCTCTGGCTGTCTACTATGATTTTACATTTGGGCCTGGTAGGGAAAAGTGAAGGCAAACCTTCTCCTGGCCTTCAATTGCTTCTGTGTTAGGAGTCCTGCAAGGATTCTCATTTCAATCATCTCGAGCCATATCGTATTCCATAAGGAGCAGGCAGAGTTATCATTACAGGTATTTAAATACAATCATTGCATGTAAATACATAGTGTTAGCTGTGAATAACATCTATTTTACTTAATTGTCCCTATGCAGTTAAGGGTTTCTCTAAAGATCACACATTAAGGAAAAAAATCCTTAAAGTAATGACAGTTTGGTGTGAAAAGAAGAAGGTATAACTACCCATTCAGGAGGAGACATCCATTCTTCACATGGAATAAGGCAGGAGTTTTCCAGGAGCACAGATAATCTTAAATTTCTGTAATTAAATACTATTTCATAATGCATAGGTACAAGGGCACCGAGTTTAGGTCAGATCAGCAAATTCCCTTTCTGTAAGTTCCCAGCTTTGGAGCGTTGAACTCTGCAAAGTTAACGGGCTCCCAAGGAGGTCGTTCTTCACTGTAGCTTTCTGCATGTTTATTCCTTACGCATTTTTCAAACTCACAGGCTGAAAGAAAAATAAGAAGTTTTGTGAAAACCCAAACTTGGGTTTGACAGCAAGAGCGGCTGAAGCTTCTTTCAACTGCAGGGTTATCACAACAACCATCTGTACAGATATGCCTCAGTATTTACATGTAATCAAGGTATCGGCTGAAGTATCATGTTATTTTTAAATTCCTTTGAAAGGTAAGAAACTTTGATTGCAACATCTAGGATCAAATTATGACTTCTCTCTGCTTACTTTGTCAGGCTACAAATTATATCACATGACTAATACTGGAGGACACATTCAATTTTCATTTCGTGTTAATTTGCAGATAAATGTCTCCCAAACACCAATGTCTCCCAAAAACTAATGTTTACAATGTATCACTAGCTGATACATTGTAAAAATTGCAATTATTTAATTTAAATTTCATTTTTTTTATTTCAGGTATTGCTGACACTGTTCTTTCCTGCCTTAAAGAAATCAAATTGAGGAGGGATGTATAGCACTGAAAACTGTCAGCAACATTTTGGTATTTCCATGGTTTGCTGCGTAAGTGGTTACAAAAATAACATGTTCTCAGCCAGCTGTTTGATTCTTTTTTCCATTGAAAGTGTAGCTCACATGTCTACCATACACCAAATTTTTTTTCGACTGAGAAATTTATACAACTTGATTTGCCGTTATTATCCAGTAAGCCATAGCAATCACTGTATATGACAGTGCTGCACATTTGTATTTCTTCTGCAACAGGTACCTTCTAGTTCTGTATTTTCGTATTTCTCAACAACTTATTTTTCAAGAATTTTCTCTTCAGAAACTCCGATGGATTATTTTTATAATAATTTCCTTTTACATGACATCTCATCACCACCAGTCCTCCATGAGCAATTGATAAACCTCCAAACACAGTCAAGTAAGCTTTATAATAATTATGATCTTTCCTGATCTATGCAAAGTCATTTTTTCACATGGTTGCAAAAGTGCAAGCATCTTCTTATTAGATGTTGATGGAAAATTGACCATAGCCATAATCCCTATGTAGATGCAAATCAATATCTGCTGAAATACGTACGTAATACTTAGAATTGATGTTAGACCATTACAGTTTTGCCTGCTGTGGACATGCCTTGTAGGGGCCCTGATGCTCTGCCCCACTCGGTTACAATTTAGCCCATGATATCTACATGTGATGAAACCATTTTGCCTTCCAAAGAATGAATCTATAAGTAATACCAGCTGCAATTCTCTTAACTATGCTGTTCTGGAAATATCTCTCAGACATAGCTTTTTGCATTTTGATGGCAGCATAAATGCCCTGTATAAAATTTGCTGAGAATTACAGACTTTGAGTATTTAATGGTTCTTTATATGTGTGCAACAGATTAGTTTGTGTAAATGAAACAACTTACAGCAAAGAAAGCTGAGATTCAATCCCACAGAAGTCACCGGGATGGGGGGGAAGGGGTTGAGTGTTCATCATGCCTCTCTTAATCATTTTCAGTCCTTTGTTTCAGCCTGTCCCAGTCCCCGGGGTTCAAACAGCCGTGGCAGTACGGGACCAGAGAGCATACGAATCACTCAAGGAGAGGAGGTGATTCTTCTCCAGTGTGCAAAACTCTCACTCAGACCTTCACCCAAAAAAGGTGATTTTTCTCTCCAGTGCCCAGCTCTGAAGCCCACCCAAGGCTTGGAGCCCCCCAAGGCTCAACACAGGATTGCTGAGCCGGGAGAAATGCTGCTGGGAAGCTCTAGCACTCCTTCTAGCCAGAAATATCCAGTCTCTGCCTGAAGGAACCAGCTGGCTCTCACAAAATATATTACACGTGGCTGTTCTATCTCTCACATGGCATTTCTTTGCTTGTGTTACAAAAAAAATAGAGGCTGGGGGCTATACGTTAAAGCAGGCCAGGTCTTAAATGTGAAGGTACAGCCACAGTTTTACTTCACATTTAAGTAGTCAGGGAAAGCAAACATGAAGGAGCTGCAAGTAGAGACAAAGCAAGTTCAGCCTTCCATCCAGTAGAGAAAATGCTGGTGCATTGGATATTGCACAGAACACCGTGGAGTTTTCCCCCTGCACATCACAGGATCAAATATAGCTCACAGCAAAGTTGCAAGTCTAGCACCTATATGCAAGCTGAGAATCGAATGGTCAGATACCAGAAAGATGGACAACCTCCTGAGAACTTCCTCAGACCCACCCAGTGCTTCAGAAAAGAAAAAAGAGAGAGTTTCCACAAAGGCGACTCTTGGAAGTCCTCTTCTAGGGAGGACGCAGCCTTTCAAAGTGCAGTATTCGTCAGCGTGACTGGGACTTGCTCTGTGTGGAAAAACACCGGTGGCTCTTTTGATGGCAGTGGCTGCATTTTAGAGTACTGATGTGTGGTTACTACAAGGGGTGGTTAGTGTTCACAGTGTAGTTTCTAGTATGAAACAAATGCCAGATTATCAAGGTGGTGTATTTCCCACAGCAGTAGATAGTGCGTCCCTGGCAATACCATTCATATTCCCAGGGGAGAAGGCTAACGCTGATCCTTGCAGTCAAGCTTATGGCGTGATAATAAACAGTACTCAAAAACCTCACAGTTGCTGTCAAGAGTCCTCACAAAGGGGATACTTGTAATGAAACAAGAGACAGCTCTGACGGACTGTTTTCTGGGAAGAAATAATGATTAGGTAACACTTACGTGAGAATCGATGGCTGGTTTTAGCTTTTCAATGGTCCGATTTTCCGCTCAAGCACCCTGCAGTATCTTTTGTAAATACATCCTCCTGTGCGTAACTGGCTGTTGCGACTTGCACTTCCCTGACCCACAGAGCTATCTTCAGATGTTTGGGTCTGGCCTGCATTTAACGTTTCTCGCTAAACACTTTTCAAAACCAGTGGAGTAACATCAAATAATATTTGAGAAATTTGCTGCAGATGATTGCAAAGAGCAAAGCTGTGAATGCTGAAATGTTGATAATAAGGACGTGCGAAATGCATATCTTGCCACTTGTGTTTTAGCACTTACCTTTAATTAAACTAAAAACCTATGTCGACCAAAGGCGTCTGGGATCTCCTCCCCGAACGTATGTACTTCAATACAGTAATCGAGTTGATGGTCTGTACTATTAAGGATGGGTAAAAATAGTTTAGAAGAAGGTGAGGCAAAATCCGTCTTTGATAAGTGTGAGAAGAGATGAAGCAGAACACCACAGACAATCACTGCATCAGGGTTTTTGCAGCTCTCATTTGAACATGGCTATTTTTAGAGGACCTGTTGTACATACCAACAACACTAATGACTGCCAGCAGAGACAATCACGTTCCTAGAGCCAGCGACATCGTGTGCAGCTCTCAGGATTTAGCTAAAGCATGTTTTTGCCAAGTAGGCATTAAGTCATTCATTCTTTTTGTTTCCATCAGATTGAATTATGCTTCTCTTTTACCTCTCTTCCCCTCTGGGTTGCCATTTTTTAAAATAAAACTGTGTGGAACAAAGGACTTACAATGTAGGGCCTGAGAGGTTTCCACGGGCAAAATTAGCCTGAGATAAATGAGTGATATGAAGCCAACCCAAGAGCAAGCGTGTGTGGAGTGCAAGGGGAAGGGTGGCTCAGGGGGCATTAGGGTGGGCCAGTTCAACTGGGTACGGGATCTGACTGCCCAGGATGGGTGAGAAATTACAATTATTGATGTTTAAATCTGATAGAGGAGGGTAAGAAGGTGTAGCACAAAGACACCAGTGAGAGCACCGCTTCCTCATGAGTATCCCCTACTGGAATATTCCAAGGCAGTCCTAGGAGGTAAGTTTGTGCTTTAAAGTGTGGAGTGAAAGTGGTTTAATTACCTGAATTCTGATCAGTTGCCTTTCACCTCCAGAGAGTAATTTCACAGCCTTTAGTTCTCACTATTTAACGGAGTGAATGGCTTTTCTACAAAACTCTCATTTTTTGTGTGTTATGGATGGTTACCATATTTTCCTATTGCCTTCTTTTTATAGCTATTCTGTGGTGCTTCTAATGTTTTGGGAAGCAAGGCAATCCCTACCAAGAAACTTGTCTCCCTCATTACTTAATCCCGAGAACAGCAGAGAGCAAGATGCCTGTAATCCCTAGCAGGGGACATGTAAACACGTTTGCCGTATAAACCCACGTTTGGCTGTCAGAGGGGCGTCCTGGGCTGGCCCAGAATAAGGGAGCTGTCGCAGGGCAATATTCCTTCTGCCTTTGCCAAGGGTGGCTTTCTTATCACCATTTACTATTAGCAAGCTGTTCGCTCGCAGATCTACTCGCAGTGCTGAATGATAATATTCATAAGTGATAAAGCAGCCTTGTTAAAAAAAGCTTCCGACTAGCTGTGGTGGCTGGGGAATGCAAGTTGAATGGCAAGCAGCGGGGAGTCAGAGAGAGCACTTTGATCTACGCCTGCAGCAGAAAAGCAGCCGAAGAAATCACTGTGCAAATGCTATTGGGGAATATCAAAAGGGCCTTGAAGCAAATCGTGGAGGATTTGATTGTTGATCTCAGCAAAGCACCCGCCAGACCTTTTCAAGTCTGGAAAACGGAAAGAAAGAGCTAGATCCTACAAAACGCAGGGGGTCCAGATAGGCAGAGCCACTTTGTTGTTGGTTTGTGCTCAGCGCAGCTACTGAGCCCACTGCAGACACGACATCAAAACCCTTTGCCCTGAAGTGGCAGAACTTTGCAGAAGTCTGGGTGGGGGCCCTCCAAAATGATTTGTGTGGGATGGAGGGAGCCAGTGCTCTTGCTGGAGAGGGATTGCAAGAGGTGCAGTCTTCCTCTCAGGCCTGCACCACCGCGTCATCTAAGTGACAGCAAACCCTGGGATTATTTTTGTCAGCAGTAATCTGGGGCAGCAGTCGAATGATTTCCACCCTGTAAGATATAAAAGGATGTTCTGTGCCAAGTGGTAATGGGGCTTTAAGACCCCAGTGTTACGGTACTCCTAAGACCCTGTAGCAACTTCACTCTCAGCTGAGCCTGGAAGCCCTGTGTGCATTGGGAAAGGCAAAGGTAATGGCATAGAGAGTCTTGCAGCAAGGCAAGGAGGTTTAGTTAGCCAAAAATGCTAGGTTTTTTTCAGCCAAAAAATGCTGTGCATGCAAAGGGAATGCCCCCAGGCTAGTGAAATATGCTAGTGAGGTATTGCCTCTGCTCCCCTTAGCTCTGCCCACATGGCCCACAAACTGTTGTGGGGTCAAAGACAAGCTATTAAGACCTAGAAATGAAGTAGAGTCTGTGGGTTGCTGGAGTGATGAGCTACTAAGTGCTGCTCTTTGCCAGCAACATGCTCTTCTGAGCATAAATCAAGAAGTTTTCTTCTTTATTACCACTCAGCTTTTGCTGTGCATTTCTCCTTTCCTGGTACTGTAGGAAACCTCCACCCTCTTCTGTGCTCCACAGCTGCTTGCCGGCTCAGAGAGCATCCCTGCGGCAGCACTGAGACAGCTCCAGTCACGGCTGCAGCCCTGCAGCGCTGGGTGTGCAGAGGAAGAGCCATGGGCGAATACATTCACACATGTGTCCAGGCTCTTGCAAAACCCACCCATTCCCTGTGGGCGAGTGGGGGACAGTAGTGGCGGTGGCAGAGCAAGGGGAGGCTGGTGTTTGCATGAGGTTTTGAATCAGTGCTGCGTTACAGCACGCAGATGATCTGGTCTTGCAGCTTGTAGAGACGAACAAAATGGCAGAGCTCAGCCCTGGTGCAAATATAACAGGCCTGGCTTGTTTGCAGTGCATTTATGGTCCAATAGCTGAGATAACATCCTCCTGCAATGCTGGAAATGTCAGAGGGGGTGCTGCTACCTGCTTTGTAGCAGTCCCGGCAGCAGCAGCAGCTGCCTGTCCCTTGTGCTGTCCAGGGGTCCAAGACGCAGAGGACCCTGCCTTCCTCCCCCCAGGGCTCTTCCTGCAGCTGGGGTGGTGGCAGAGGGAAAGTCCCAGGCTATCCAGGGAGGAATGGGTATCGCACTGGCGAACGGGAGGGGTGGAAAAATCCCCCCCCCTCCCCCCAATATTTTAGTTATTTGGGCAGCAAATTGTCACCAAATCTGAGATTTGCAGCCAGAATGCATTATGTGTGTGCATTTGTGTAGCTGATCAAAATAGGGCATTGAAAATGTTTTTTTGAATGGCTGTGAGTACTTTCTTTAACAAAGTAACAGTGAAGCTTCAGAATGGAGAGATTACTACAGTACTGAAAACTCTGTTTGTTTTAGGGGTTTTCCCAGGAATTAATGAGCAGCTGCATGTTGGAAAGACATTCCTCCTCATGCGGCTCTCAGGAGGGCTCAGAAATCTTTAGTGAAAAATAAATGGGAAATTTGACACACACGAGCAAGTTCTCTATGTTTCTTGGAAACACATGATTCACATTCCAGCCTCATTTTGTAGCCCTTGGACAGGACAGAAATGTAAGGGGAAAGGTAGGAAAGTGGAAAGGAAGAGAGGGAAGCCAGCAACAGGAAATGTGTGTGTCACAGGATGAGCTTAGCGGAGTTTCCATGTGGGCAGTCAGGGAAAAACATGCATTCTTGTGTCTATTAAAAGTACTCTTTTCAAGTTCATGTTTCTACTTTTGTGAAGTATTCATATTTTTACTTTAGTGAATTGGTGAAGGAGTCCAGGTGAGTTTAAAATGCAGACATGGATTTTGAAAAACAGATATGGAGAACGTATTTTTGTAAAAGTATGTGATGATTCAGTGGGGCCCAGCCTCAAAATTTTTTACCTTCTGGGGGAATTTGGCTCATGGTGGCGCAGAGATCAGTAACGCTGCAAGTCATTGCTTGAGTCTTGGATCTTGCTGTGGGACCTTTGGAGTCAGTCAATATGGGTATCTCTTAATTCATGTCAGTGTATTACTAAAGACCATAGGGGGGACAAGAAAATGATAACATGATCATCATATACCTTTGCTTCACCTCCTGGTAGAGCAATCTTAATGATTTTGTGCTGTGGACTGTGGCTGCTGCTGAAGTGGGTGATGAAGTTCCCTATTTCCATTGCAAATAATAATGTTTATTTTTCAGCCAAAGTACTGATATTACCATCTTCAGGGCAATATCCTCATGCCTAGTAAACAGCTGGTCACGCACACAAAATTAAGCATTATGGGAGAGGCATTAGGGAGGGTGAAGAGTTAACTCTCAGCTATCATCTTCACACGGTATTTGTTTTCCAGATTCCCTTAAGGATGCAGGGCTTTTCCCCATCTCCAAATGGCAAACTCGCCATCTGCAGGCCAGCAAGACCACTCAGAAGGACCGGGGAACAAAACAGTCCCCCAAGCTCAGGGACACCTTGCTTATGGTGGTCTTAGGATTTCCTCTTCTTTTATGCACCAGTTAGCAAAAGGCAATTGCCCTTTGGGTGTTGTCCCAAAGAAGTTTAGAGTATCCTCCTCTGGAGCTTAATCCTATCCAAGTGGATTGTTTAAAAAATGTAAAAAAAATAGACTTGATGTTCTTCTGCAGCAGGCTGCTTCTATCCTTGCTAGCGGTCTCCTCATTCCTGGTCAGTGCCTCAGCTGCAAGGAGAGAGCACGCTGCAGGGCTCCCACCCCCTTTGGCTTCCCAGCCCAGGCCTTAACACCCTCCCCCTGCTACTAAAAATCAGCAACGGTTTCCCCATGAAACGTGGTTTTGATTGGAAGATACTGTTTCTTAAGCATATTTTTTTCTCCATGAGAACATGTTTTATTTTGTAAAGATACTAAAACACGGTGTTTCAGGAAGCTTGAGCTTTCTTGTCAGGCTGGAGGAACATTATTGGAATTCGTTTTTCTATTTGAAATAAATTTAAGGAGAAAAGTTACCTTATTTCAGTGGCTGTCTTGTTGTAGTGCTCACGAATCACAGTTGCATCCAATTAACAGTAAAAAGTCAAAACCAAAAGAAAATGTTTCATTTTTATAGTATTGTTGCCATTCAGCCCTTAAAAAAAAACCAAGAGGAAACTGAGGCAACCTCAGTTTCACCCCATTTTGAATAAAAGCTACCTCAAAGCTGCTGAAAGGAAAACACATGTAGACCAGCTCCCCCAGCAACAGAAGGGTTTGTAAGCACCACAGAGGAACCAGAAAATCTGCAGCCCTGCCTTTGCCAACCCTGTAAACAGTGTCCTAAATACCATCATGCGGCACGCTAATGAGAAGCAGCAGGGCCTTGTTACTGCTATGCCTCCTGCCCATAACTCACTGCGCATTTGGCCCCACTGGTCCTAGCAACTGTGGGCAAGATCCAAGCCTGCCTGCTATGGCCTCCTCCGGCTCTTATCAGAGGTTTGGTAGTGCTCTTGTCCCACCTGGAACTTCTGCCGTGGAGGAAGCTGCTCCGCTGCCGTAGGTTTACAAGGAGGGCAGCCACCAGGGAAGGGGCTGCCCAGCAAACCTGTCAAAGCTTCGGGGTCCTGTCGCTGCTGGTTGACTTAATACGCTCTTACAATCCTTCATCAGTCACAGCGCACTCAAAGAGAAATTTTAATGATCTTCACAGAGGCTATCATGATCTCGCAGCCTTCAGAAGTGAAGCTGAACTGGGAAGTGGACAATTATCTCATTGTAGTTTAGCCCCTGAGATTTGCAAACAGCTGATTTTTCATTTAAACCTCAGTTTCTAAAGGAGAAAGCATAAAGAAAGACCTGATTTTGCGTTTCTGTTTGCCTAGAGTTGGGCGCTAGTGGTGTACATTGGAGAGCAGTGGCCACTTATTTTAAAAAGATACTTAAAAAAGTCAGTGAACCAATTTTTTAGTACAAAACTAAGCCTCAGTGTTAGCTTGTTTGAAAGGGAGCACCCAGAGGTTGTGCCTGTGCCGCATGTCTGCTTCCAGGTGAATTCTGAAAATGAGGGACTGAAGTTAATAGAAAATAATAAATGTAATCTTCAGTCTAAGATTTCACATTGCCTGGAAACTTCAGGTGAGCTCTTAGTTGCAGTCAGATAGGTACCTCCGCATACATACACTTGTTGCAGGCTGTCATGGCCCAAAGAACATGTATATCACATATACAAAGACAGGCACCAAGGTGAGGGGAGAAGTCATTCATTCCCATTATGCAGATGGAGAAGCAAGGCATAGAAAGAAGCTGATTCTTTTGACATCAGAAGACTTACTGTATTGGGGGGGGGGGAATCAAGACTTACCTGTATTTTCATTATATTTTCTTAGGAACAGCTTGTCCTTAGGTGTTTGCTTCCATGTGATACTTGTACAAGTCTGTTTCTTCTAATTCTTAGTGACATTCAGCTTCATACTCGTTTATGCCGGGGATCGCGCTCCCACACGCTTTACACGCACCCTTTGTGACTTTTTCAAACATGGGTTGTACAAGCTGGTGAAGAGAAACGCCAGAACAACATCAGAAGGCCCCAGGCAACTGCTGGCATTGGTTTGGGTAATAACAGGGGAGTTGCAACTCGACTAAATATACAGCTGAAAAAATGTTGCCTGTGTACGGGATCGCTCTGATAATCTGCGTGCTCACGTGGGTTGTCTTTCACCGCAGCTCTGCCCACTCTCCACCGCACTTCTCCTGCTCAGTGGCCATCTCACCTACACATGTCCCCTGGAGAATTAACACTGAAAGAGGTGAAGGATCAGCAGTGGTGATTTTGGAAGAGGAGTCAGATGTACAGGACAACGGCGAATGTGGGTGGGCAGCCTCTGCCCTGGTTTCCCTGTGCTGCTCGCGTCCAGGTGGTGGGTCCAGGCTGGGTGCTTGCCAGACCCTGGCCATGGTTGGCACCCGAGCTCCCTGCTGCCTGCAGAGTATGTCCTCTGTTTTGCAGGTAGGACGCATGGACGGATTAAGTGCCAACAATTGCACAGAGTTTGTGACGAGGAGGAGCAGAACTGAACTTGGCTCCTCCAAAACATCTTCAGATGGGGCAGGAGTGAACCCTCAGCAAGATGTCTCTCTTCCTTTCACCAGTGTTTGCAGGAACAGAAGAAAGGCCCAGCTCAGGCAAGGGCCGGGGGTCTTCCCAGGGTTTGCTCCTCACAGGCTAGCCCCAGGTTTGCCTGACTGCTCAGGCCAAGCAGCAGGCAGGGTTGGAGCGCTTGCAGGTCATCCTGGACCGCTCTGTGGGTAACTGTATTTCCATATTCAAGCGTTCATTTTTGCTCAGGTTTCATGTTCTGGAGGGGACAGCATCCGGCAATCTCAACGGTAATGCCGTTTTGCTTAAAGGTTATATATGAAGGATTAGCTGCCCAAGGCCTTTCTGCAGCTCTAAGACACTAATGTGGTCACCAGGTTACTGGCTTCTCCTGCCAGCCTTGGATCACAGATAGGGTGGTGAAACACTGGCACAGGTTGCCCAGAGAGGCGGTGGATGCCCCATCCCTGGAAACATTCAAGGTCAGGCTGGACGGGGCTCTGAGCAACCTGATCTAGTTGAAGATGTCCCTGCCCACAGCAGAGGGGTTGGACTAGATGACCTTTAAAGGCCCCTTCCAACCCAAACTATTCTATGATTCTATGATTCTATGATAGCCAAACCAGATCCAGCCCTGCTGCGGTGCCAGGTTTGTTTCAGGTGTGCATTTAATCTCTCCCATCACCAAGCAAAAGCAAGATAGGAAGTCATGTCAGGTCGTGCAGCCCTGCCCAGCCACCCGCACTCTATGGGCAGTGTGGGAGAAGGAGGTTGGTCCCACCAACCTGGTCCTTAGCCCGTCACTGCTCCTATTTCAGTGGCGGGAGTGCCCTCCCTGGCACGCAGCCTGCTCTTTGCCTGGGTCTGAGGAGCCGGCGGGGACAGGGCAGCAAGGAGCAAGCTGCAGAAAATGCAGCTTGTTGTGCTCTTTTCAAAGCCACGACATTTGCATAATTAATGCTCCACGTTTTCTACCTATTCCCAGCTGTCCCATGAAACTCAGCATGTGTCAGCTCTCTTGGGCATAAGGAAAAGATTTTGCATACTGATGAGATACTTACAGGCACTGTTTGTCTTTGTTTCTCATGCTCCTTCCTTGATAATGACAGAATGATTACAAGATCATTATTTTGTATGCTTTTATTATTATTTTAATCTTCTCAACACACAAGTAAGACTCAGTGGTAGAAATAAGTAACCCATCCAAGAAGGAAAACAGTTTTATTAAGAAAACTGTATGGTATGATAATGGTACAGTCTTTCTTGTTACATGATGGGTGTAATTTAAATGAGTTAATAAAGATGGTTTTGGGGGATTTCTGTTCTTCTGTGATAAGTTTCTTGGAGCCTGGAGACAGTTAGAGCTGAGATACATTTCGTGGGACCTTATTTGGGTGCTTGGATCACCGCTGCCCGCACTGTTCCCATTCTTCAGAAGAATGAAAGATCTCAGTAACCGGGGCTAGCAATCCAGAGCTGCCTTTGGGTAGTCCATTGTATTGGTACGAATCCCAAGGGACACAAGCATTTCACTCTGACGGTGTAGCTTGACTAAACACAGTTGTTTCTTGGTAAGGATGGACTGGCTCTACAGAGTCCAAGAATTCTCTTTCTTTGATTCCTTCCAGAAGCCTTGGGGAGTACAGCGATGGGAAGCACTCACCTTCTTTTTAGGCTGCATCTCCACCGTATAACAACTCTCTCAACTCCCTGCAAGGGCCAGAGTGACTGGCTTAGCAACTGCCGTGGTGCAGGCCAAAAAGGTATGCGGTCTGCAGAAAGTGGTTGCAATTCCTTGCGGTAAAAGCAACCTGCACTGGCTGCATTCACCCACAGGGCTGCAGCAAGCTGGCCTGTCCCTGCATGCCAATTCCTTTGTGCGCAGCCTTTTTTTTTGTAGATGCAGGGGCAAGTAGGTGCCTGTGAAACTCTCCTGTATTTCAGAAATCTGGGTCAATTTTTTTAGAAGGGGCTTTGGTTGCCTAACATGAGGCACCTTATGAAAGAAGCTTGATTTTCAGAGAGCAAGTGCTGAGCACTACCCCAAAAAATCATATTCTTTGATAAGGTGTCCCATGTTGCATATTCAGAGTCACTAGCCATTTTTTAAAATATAGGTCCTAACAGCTATTTGGTGGCTTTTTGAGGATAACCAGTTCAGTGCATTATAGATTTTTATGACTTTATTATCTCAGGAAATTTTCCCTCTGGCAGTGCATTTCTGCTGTCGCGTGACACGCATCATTGGAAGCCTGCTGCAGCACTTGCTTGCCAAGTGAAAATCCCACCATGTTACAAAGTTGTTCTTGCACCTGCAGCTCAGTGGAATACAAGCAACTGAAGGCATGTTAAGGACAAACCAAGTACAGTAACAGGAGGTGTGTAGCAATGCCCAAAACTGTTTCAGGTCCTTCAGGTTGTAAGAGGTAAAATACTGACCTGCCGCTTCTTTGGCTACTCAGTATATAAGAAGTCTTGGCAGGAAAGCAGATACCCAGCAAGAATTTTTCCTATGTTGAAAGTTCTCATCAAGGAGTGAAAAATGTTTCACTCTATAAAAGAGGTGCTCATGGAAATGAAAAAGAGAAATAAAACTCGGCGGCCATGATGCATTTTGGAAACCACATAGTGAGTAGAGTAGTTAAAATTGTTTCTACTAATAGCTGATAATACCCCTGTGGTTATTTCTCAGGTAACAGAGTGTTCCTTTAGTGTTCCAGAGCAAGCCCCCACCCCAAAAGCCATAAGGATCCTCAGTTATTACTTGTCAGGTTTCTCTGTTCACACAGACAAGCTCCTTTTGGATGGTGTGCAGTCCTTACCGGCACAGGAATAAGAGAAGAAGTGGTTCCCTAAATTTCCCTGCTATTCCTACCACTATTCCCACTTCTGCTCTGCGTTCATCACTGCGTGCTTGCAACCGGCTTTACAAATTCAGCCATTAGGTGGAGCGTTTCTACTGTCAGCAGCCCAGAGATTTCATCTGTGGCATCTCGGGGCTGGGAGGGATGCTTTACCCCGGTGCTGAATAATCCCTGCGTGCTGGGATCTGTGGCTGCAGATGGCAAAAAGCTAAACGTGGGGGTGCGGGGGGGGGAAGTTGCATTTTAATATGAGGTCTTTTCTATTCTCTTTAGTGCTTTCTTCTATTACCAGCTCCACTGACATTCAAAAAAGTACAATGGGGAAAACCTGAGACAAATCGTACAACTTCAGGTCTTGGTCTCTATCTTTTTTGTCATGCGCGATGTGTTAAAGGTTGTCCAAGACACAGCTTTTGAAGATGCTGCTAAATTACTAAGTTATTTCACAGTTCAGAGCCAGAAGTGTGCATTCATCAATTTTTTGTTGCATTTGAACAATTTGGAATCAGACAACACTACTGGGGCAGCTGTCTCTTCCCAGTTTTGAGGTCAGGACAAAAGTAGCAACATATTTCCTAATTTTGATGTGGACTGGTCATGTCTTGTGGTACAGCACTGGCCTAAGTTCTTCCACTGGCTAAACCTTCTCAGGGCTTGGGCTCTTTTTGCTGAGAGTAGCTCTGCTTTATATTCCCTCTTTCAATTTAAAAAAAAAAAAGAAAAGAAATCAGCAAGCGGGAGCTCTTTGTTACAGTTTCATGGAGACAATGCTCATTCAGCATGGCTCAGCAGCCCTTTCTGAGCTGGGGGGGAGAGGGAGCTCTCAGCCCTTCCCCTGGTCCCTTTGGTCTCTTGGTGCCTGAAGCCCCAGAAATACGGGCATCACATTCACTTCCTGAAACTTTTGGAGAAAGTGGCGGTCTCTTTACAAAGCTGGGACTCTGAGGCCCAGGTTTGTCCCACTCAGCTTCAAGCTCCTCAGTCGAGGGCTGCGTTGCTGTAGGAGATGGTGGGCGAGTGAGGCACATCCAGAGGGCAGTTGACCTAGTGCTGAGTTTGGACACCAAAGGCAGAGGTTTGTCCTTCAGTCAGAAATGCAAGAGGATGAATGGGGCTGCTGGAGACAACGGCCACGTGTTCAACTGTGGGAAGGGGAGGGTATTACCACACTGGTGTGCCGTTTGTTAGGGTACATGCTTGGCTATCCAAATCACCCCAAACCAATCGTTTTGTGAATCCCGTATTACTAAGCCCATCTGAGAGATGTCCTGCCAATGTGAAGTGCTAGGGGAGATTTTACTATGGCCTAATTAGAGAGAACATAAAAAATCTGACTTTAGTGATGGCTGCTACTGGGAGCCTGCCTGGCTTCTTTGCTTGCCTCGACCTCTACCCCACCACTAACTACCAAATCCCCCTCAGACCTGCTTCTTCAGGTGCCCCAGTTCCAGCTCGGAGTCAGGACTCCTTTTTTCAAGCTTTCAAAAACTCCTGGAAAGCTACACTTTGGAGAATCCAAAGCAATGGACTACGCCCAGGGAAATGACATCATTCATTTTGCCCAGTCCCCTTAAAAAAAAAATATCTTTGTGAGAGGCTAATTCCATAAGAATCTGGAATTTCAAACTATGTCACCACAGAGGGGTAACCTTGAAAAACCTTTTATACCTGGTCTTTGTTTTTTCTTTATTTTTGCTGTGCCTGGCCTGGGTTTAATTGTCTGTCTGTATCTATAGCTAAGCCAGGGCTTTAAGGAAGCATTACTAAAACTGGCAAAAAAATATTCCTGCTACATTTAGTGCGGGCTAAGGACCTAATGCCTTCAGTGACCTTGAGAGACGCTTGCTTTGAAAGATGCGTTTTAGTAAAGCAGAGGGCTGTAGTGTGGTGGAGGAACAGAACTGCACAGAATTACACCGATCGTGCAAAACTACAGAAGCCAAGAGATGTACTGGCAGAAGCGTCAAAAATATCTGTTATTAGGTCAAAGTGAAATAGCAGCCCAGGAGGGCTCCCGTCACTGCCTCTCCTGTGATGGGGTGGGAAATGTACTTAAAGGAGAGCAGAGGCACAGGCCCTCTCCCCCTGGGGTGATGGAGGCCGGGAAGGACTCCTGGAGACTGGGAGTGAAACATTATTTCCCCTTGTGTGTCTCCCTTGGGCAAGGGTCTCACCAGGGTTTGAGCCTGACCATTTGCACACCTTCTGGCACAGCTGACGTAGATCTGTGTTCCCCTCCTTGAACTCCTGTTCTTTCTGAAATACCCATTTCTGGCATTTCTTTGCTTGTCACCAGTGCTAAATTTCCTGCCAGCATGGTCTGGAGTGGCTTGTTTGGGGCTGTTGACTGCAAGACACACCAGTCTTCTACTGCTCTTCTAGCCGTCGCCACTGGAATGTGTATGGCCTCACTCTCTCCTTTCCTGGAGGATTAATTGTATCAACCCCTGAAGCAAAACTGGGTAATTTACTTAACTGAGGAATTACCTTAAGGATGCATTTAGTGCAAATCTCTACCGCATTTTAAGTGCACTTCAGGGAGGAACAGTCAATTGACTTGGATGGATGATTTATGTTTTACCAGCAGAGATTAAGGCATGCAGCAACCTAAAAGTTAACCTCCACAAGATGACTCTGCCTGACTTGTCCTGGGCATAGGGTGCTTAGTCTCCTAGTGCTGTATCTCTGTGGAGAGAAACAGACATTGCAGGTGTAAATTGGAAGAGTTGAGGGCCTCCTGGTATGCACTGACTACCTCTCTTGGATGGTACCTGCTTAATATCTGGCAGACAGGAGAAGTCCTTCAATTTGTGACAGGGTAGTGATCTTTCCAGGTGTGAAAAAGGGGCAAAAAACCCTGTGTAAATTTCTTTTAAAAGATTAGAAAAAGAATAATTAAAATGGCTTCTCCTGTGCTGGCAGGAGAAGCCAGCGAATAGAGAATTTACTATTCAAGTCTGGTGCGAATGCTTTACATTGTAAGGACTTTTCTCAAACGGGAAATGAAATCATGGACAACAAAAAGTAAATTACGGTTTAGGTTTAGTACAAAGTGGCCTTTATGGTTGCCAGCTCATAAAAGTGGTGGGTGAAACACCCCTCTGCACAGAAGGGCAGTCTTGTACCACCAGTAAATTCCATTTAGCCTCTGTTTTGAGGACCGGTGTGATATACGTATGTGATTTTCATTTTGCGAGCCTCCGTATGCCAGAAAGACTAATTCTTGGCATGTTGTGAAGGAAAAGAAATCGAAGTCTAAGCCTTTTCGGCTATCAGGGGACACGATGTTCATGTGCCCTCTTCCTCCTGGCAGCATCCCCGGCCCGGCCAGCCCAGTTGTCGCGTATGTGACTCGTGTGCATTGTGCTGGCAAATGGGTTTGATCTCAGCTTGCTGCCAGCCTGCTCTTGTCCTCGTTCCATTGCTGGCAGCGGGTCGGGGCGCTCTGCCAACCTGGGCTGGAGGAACGGCCAGCCCTCGGCTGCATAGAGTGCGGTCGTGAAGAGCGTATTAAAAATTGAAGGGAAGTCACTGCCACGGGGGAGCAGGACCTCGCTTGCATAAACCCTCTCTCTTTCTGGATAGCTCTGCAACTTTCTGAAGGCGGGTCCTTAGGATATGCCTTTAGAGGTCCTCCACAGTAAGTTTTAACTTGAATGCGTGGTTACAATGCTAAGCTAAACTGGTGTATGGGAGAGCGGTGCTGTAAGATTTCTCTGTCTGTCACAGCTTTGCTACTACACCCAAGGCAGCAACCCTGCTCTCACTTCTCCAAAACAATGTTCGTCATGCACAAACTTTGCGCAGAAGACGCTATTACTGTAAACACAATCAATCATATCCCATTAGTGGGATTCAGTGACACTGGCTGCTTCTTACTGCTCCGTTTCACATCACGTTGTAAAATAAACTCTTCCTAAGACTTTAGATGTGAGCTGCGGCGCCTGCCTCACGTCTGCGCGCCCCGGGATTTGGAGTGGGACAGATGTCCCAGGAAGACCTGAATTGTCCTGGCAAGGTGTTGAGTCTCTCTGGCTTACATTGCCCTCAGGAGAGGTCCTCAGGGCCTTTCAGTGTCGAGCTTTTCTGAGCTCTTACACTTGTTGCATGTTCATCTGCAGTAATTAAGAACCCCTTGAAACGGTGTATCTTTACAACAGTAGCACATACAGTGTATGGCCAAAGCGCAAATGGCTTCAGAGGAGGTTAAATCACTATTTTTCCAAAATTAATATTAATGAGGCTGAACATTTGCATTTGCAGTAAATCCTCTTGTAACATCAATGTCTTTTGAGGATTATTCTGCAGGTAAATGAAGCATTCCCCTCCTACCCTCACTACTTCTACTAATGGCATCACTCAATGCAGCAGTAGATCAACAGTTCACATTAATCTGTGAAAAGGCAGAGCTTAGAACAAGCGCTTTTTGACATAATTAAAGCTGACACTGCCTACCACCATTCCTGGAAGAAGTACTAGCGGGGTTTCATTAGAATAAGTAAATACAAATAGAGTTCACCCTGAACAGTCGTCTTTGTTACAAACAAAACCCATTAGTTAGCAAGGAGAGTCTGGAGCAGGGCTGAATTCATGCGATCTCAAAGCCCTTCTCATATTTTATTTATAAACTGATGATTAATTCAGCGTTTAGCTAATTCACTTGCAGTGATTAATTTAATTCATGTCTTCAGGCTAATGTTTAAGAAAGGAAAAAAGCCCAGCTCAGACAGATGCACATCAATGTCCTTGTGATTAAAAAATGATAATATAATGCCCTGGAGAGTAAAGGAAAAAAGAAAGATCGAGGGAATCGGTAGCGTGATCAGTTGTAAGTTCTTGCCTAAGATGTAGCCACATTTTTTAGCTGTGATGTTTAAATGTGTCGGTTACTCTAATGATCAATGGTTTGAAAGATGAATCTAAGGGTCTTTCACTGTAGCTTTCCACTGTGTATTTTGAGAATGACGCTGCTTTAGAGCAGTCCTCCAGTTCTGCTTTTCTCTCATTTGTTTTGCCAGCTGCCTGCCAGCCCTCCTCCCTTTCAGCAACATCTTTCTCATGCCTCACCAAATTCTTTGATGAGAGTGCTTGGTATTTCTTAAATCCAGGCTGGTTTTTCCTATTTCCAGCAGGACTTTCCTCATCTTTTGATGCAACATGAAATGAGGATGATTTGGGGGACTTCTCGGTATTAGATGAACTGGTCTTTTTTGGGACAGTATTGCTTTTACAGTTTATGCCATCACTTGGCAGTGGAGCTTGGTAACTCTTGAAGTTGCCCACAGGGCCTTCCTTTCCTAAGCCATCATTGCCGTGCTTCTCTGTTTGAGCTGAAGAGCGCAGCTGGTATTTGTCTCTTCTCTCAGGTCCACTCTTCTTTCCTGGACTACCAGTTTTATATGTTGTTTTTTCATCAGGTAGTGGTGGCGATTCTTTCTTTTTGGCTGTGGCGTTCTTTTCTTGAGGCTTCACCAACGAATTTGAAGGTGGGGACTGGCACATCCCAGAACCTGGATCTTTGCTTTTATCTTTTACAGCACTTACATCAGGCTTTGTAAAACTTTCAGATACAGTTTGTTGTTTTTTTCCTCCTGGAATATTTTTCTCAGGCTTCGCTGATTTACTTGAAGGTGGTAACTGGTGGTTCCTAGAACGCTGGTGTTTATCGTCCTCTTTTACAGCCTTTGCTTCAGGTGACCTGATGTCCTCTGCTACCAGTGTCTTTTGCCTCCTGTCTCCTGAAGTATTTTTTTCTTGGGACTTCACCACTTTCTTTGAAGAAGGTGACTTCTCAGAATTTGGATCTCCATCTTTTTCTTTTACAACATCAGCACCAGGCTTCTTAAAACCTGCAGAAGCTGATGTGTGATGCTTTTGTTCTGGAGTATTTTTTTCTTGAGGCTTAACCAATGTTTCTGAAGATACTGATCGGTACTTCTTGGGACTTGGAATTTCATTCTTCTCTTTTGCAGCATTCATATCAGGCATCGTAAAATCTTCACATCTTGTTTGCTGCTTTTCTCCTCCTGGAGTGTCTTCCTCACACTTTGCTGATTTTCTTGAAGGAGGTAGCTGGTACTTCCCAGAATGCTGGTGTTTATTATCCTCTTTTGCAGCCTTTGTTTCAGGTGACCTGGTGTCCTCCTCTGCTGGTGTCTTTTGCTTCCTCTCTCCTGAAGAGCTTCTTCCTTGAGGCTTCAGCACTTTGTTTGAAGAAGGTGACTGGGGCTTCTCAGAGGTATGTTTAGTCTTTTTTTTGTCCGACTTAGTTTCAGGCTTTACAAAGCCACCTGGTGACATCTGTTTCTGTATCTCCAGAGGGGAGGATTTCTTGTCTTGCTTCACCAATGGATTTGATAATGGTATTTGACTTTTAGAATCACACGAAGTATTCTTCTCTCCTTCACAACTCTTTTTATGCTGCACTAGTTCATTTTTCAAATTATGAGGGGTATTCTCCTCATCAGTGGTCTTATTGTCCTGCCTTGATGTATTTCTTGGTGGCATCGAATAATTCTTGAAGTTTGACGTGATGTTTTTTCCCCCTGCATTGTCATTTGCATGTTTCATTGGTTCATTGGTTGAGGACAGGTGGTGTTTCCCATTATTGCAGCAGATGTTTTCATCTACTGTCATATCAGGTTCATATTTCACAAAATCTCTTGAAGGTGTTAGAAGCTTCAAACTCTGCCCAGTATTTTTCACTCCTTTAATGTTGGTATCATGCTCTGATGAAGGTAACTGGGATGTTTGAGGTCTATGAGCATTCTTCTCATCTGAAGAGTTATTATCATGATCCAGTGTATCACTTGGTGTGAATACATGTTCCTCCTCAGATTTATGCAAGACATTTCTCTCTTCTCTCTCCTCTGTCTCCATCCTATCACTCTCATGCTTCATGTCATCATCTGATGACAAGAGTTTATCCTTTGTATGTTTGGAGACCTTATTACTACCTTTTGCATGCTTCTTTTGGTCTGACACCAATTCAGTTGATGAAGGAAACAGGTTCTCTTCCAGCATATCACCTCCTTGCTTCATGGTATCATCTGAAGTTGGCGTTCGGTTCTTCTCCAAGGATAATAGGGGCTTTCTTGCTAGCATGGTTTTATTTTCATGTTTTCCTGGCTTCTTGGTTAAAAGTGAAAGACAGTTCTCAAATCTCTGACATATATTTGTCTCTTCAGCTGTAGAGTTTTCATTTTCTGTTGCATCATTTGGGGACAGCACTTGGTTCTTAAAATCACATGAAGTTTTCTTCTCCACTGTCGTATCACTCCCACGATTTGTCAACTCATCTGAAGAGGGTGGTGGATGCTTCTCACAGCCATGGCTGGCACGCTTATCTCCCACACCACCAGCTCCCTGTCTCACCAGATCAATAGGTGGAAGGGCTGGGGGATTTCCAAGACTGTGATGGATTCTTTGTCCTGCAATCCCACTCATTGGTGTTGGTAAAGGGGGTGATGAGGGTGACTGCCATGCCTCAGAGTCAGGCCAGGGCATCTCATCTGCAGTGGCGTCTTCACGCTCAATGAAAGATTTGGATGGCTTGTGACAGGTCTCCAGGTCAGTCAAGGTAGTCCTGTGCAGGGCTCGATTGTTTGCATGATTCATCATTTCATTTGATGAACATAATTTGTCCTTTCCAAAATCTTCTGCCATGTAGGAACTGTGCTTCACAAGGTCGCCTGGCAAAGGACTTCGTGTCTTTTCCAAATCAGAAGAGATGAGCTCTTCTTCTGCAGCACCAGGCTTCTGCTCCTGGTGCTCATTTGAAAGCATGGGTTTGGTCTGATTTACATCTGGATTTGATATGTCAGTATTGGAATTACCAAAATTGTTTTGTGGGCTGGGCATTTGAGAAGGCTGTGGCTGCTTGGTTTTGGATTCGTTTTGCATTTGGCTGTTGGGTGTTTTATTCTCCTCTTCCTTTTCAGTTGGGACATCACTGTCATTTTTGTTAGAAGTAGAGGATATTTTGTCTTCACTGTGATATTTCGCTCCTTCTTTGGCTTCCTCAGAACATCTGCCTCTTAAACCTGGTGCCTCTTTTTGGACTATTGGTGGCCTTTTGCCAGAAGCTGGTGTTAGGAGAGTTATCTGTTGATCCTCCATTGGAGGCTCAACTTCACAAGATGCTTGAACTTCTGGAGAGTGAAATAGCAGAATGTTTTCCAGTGCTTTCTGCTCTGGAAAACACATTTGGCCTGCAAAGAAAGGATCCTTTTTTGGCTCTGTGAGCTCTGTGTCAGCTTCCTCTGAACTGTATACATACATAGTTATTTCAGGAATCTCACCTGTTTTAGTATCCTGAGGACTTTGTTCATGGGATCCTTCAACTGTGCTAGAGTAAGGCGAGTTAGAAGGTGGGCTGTCTTCCTTAACATGTTGCACAGCATTGGTAATCCCCAATAGTGAATATGTTTCAGGCCCAGCTGACATGTTATTCCTGTCACAGTCTAGACTACGTTCAGACAAGGGAGGAATACAGTCTGCAAGAGCTTTGTTTTTATGGGTAGTAGAAGAGCTATCTAGATTAAGATTAAAGTCGGGTCTTTGCTTTGTGGAATCTATTTTAGCCTCAGCATGGTCCTTTCCATCAGGCATGGCTTTGGGTGTCACCGGTAACTCTTCTTTGTCCTCCCTATCCTGTGCTGCATTTGCTGGTGTTTTGTTCTCACCAGGCTTTCTGTTGGACCCCCCCTTTTCTTTCAATGGTGTGTCATGACCGAAAGGTTGTTTTGCGGCGTTATTTTTCGACCAGCTCCAAGGATGGTTAACTTCGGTAGCGATGCTGAGTCTGGGCACCGGGACTGTGGAGCACACTAAATATTGGGACTCTGGACTGTTTATATCTGTGGCTGTCATTGCTGCTGTGCGCAGTACTCTGACCTCTGGCTTACGAATAGTTTTTCTGCTCAGGAAGTTTTTAGTCTTTTTTTCACCTTTGCGCAAGAGTGATGCTTTGACCTCTGCGGCTGAGCAGAGGGCGCTTTGTTCAAACTGCTCCTTCAGTTTGGACAGGACTGAACTCCTGTTGACTATTTTCGGCAAACTGCTGTTTGGCCCCTTCTTTTTCCAGCTGGGAGACTTCTCCTTGGCTTCTTTTTCTTCGGCAGCTAAAAATTTCTTCAGGATGTCCTTCACTGTGTTTTTCCCAATCACGCTGCTCCACTTGGCCCTCTCGCTGGGCACTGTGTCTGCATCCTCCTCTGCTGCTTTTCCATCTCCTTTCCTGTCTCCTCTTCTATCCAGCTTGTTACCAGCCCTGCTCACCCACAGCTTCTCTTTAATGACCAGTTTGCCGACTTCTCTTCTTTTCTTGGTGTATGGCTCACGATTGCTGTTTAGAAACCTGGACCGCAAGAGCTGAAATCTGGTCGGATGCTGGCCCCTGTTTGGATCTGGACATGGCTGGTTATAACTCACCTTGTTTTCTTTACCTTCTGCCCATTTTGTCCTCTTGCTGCTGAGCTGCAGATCGCTGGCTGCAAGCTCGGTGACGTACAGCAGCAGGCTGCTGAGAACAGCAAAGGCCCCTTGCTCTGTTGCCAGCCTATTGAGCTTCTTCTTCAGCACCAAAGGGTCTATCAGCATCTTATCATCTCCGCAAAAGCGTGTGCTTTTGGTGCTGCGCAAGAGAAAACATGAATATTCTTTTCAAGTCACCAACATTGCCGCTACCTCCTTATTTTGTTTTAATGGCATGCTGCCGCGCATAAAATGGAAAAAAATACTTTAATTCAGAACTTCTCAAGAGACTTGTCATTAGTGGCCTGTTAAAAAGCATGCAAAGTGCTTTACAAGCTTTGTGAAGCATGGTGCAGCAGAAGCGTGCAGGGCTTCACATGGTCCCACACAACACCGTCGGCTCTTTCTTCTGTGTTTTGTAGCCAGTGGAAGCACTTAGGGGAGCAAGCAATGCTAGGTGGGGTGACCACATCTCCTCTGTGCCACTCCTCACTCATTTAGCGTTACCGTGTCCTAATGCAAGGGCAACATCGAAGGTGTTTTCCTCTCTTGCTAGGTAAAGTGTAGGCAAAGGTAGGCAAAGATAAATATGATGAGAACGCAGTTAGCAGGAAAACATGGTTCTGCCTCTGGGTTATAAAAACAGACTCAAACCATTAAAACAAAATATCAAGGCTGAGGAGCACAAATATGCCATTGATAGTTTTTGCTATTGGTACAGGTTAGAAGTCAGTAGGTACCTCTCCAGAATTAAAAAAACCCACAGGATTTGCATGATTTGCTTTTTGATAGCGTTCAAATCGCACATCAGGACTATGCTCTTAAATCTGCTTTGTGAAGCATAGCACCACCACAACAACCCTGGCAATGTCCCCTGACTACCCCCCCCCTTTAATCTGGAGCAAGAAGGCTGGTACGTTGGACCTACGTGAGTTTGAAGAATCAGGCCCTTGGACAGCTGGGGATTTAGGCAATGCTTTAATTGGTGTGGATCAGTTACTAAATAAAATACTGAACTCAGCACAAAAGCTGGAGCATGAAGTCAATAACAATAGGTGGGGCTAGGAGGGAAAAATCCAAGAGGTGTCAGCTTTCTGACACCATGAAAAGCTGGAAAGTTACTTCGCCGTGCAGTGAAGTATCTTCATGCACAGAATGCAGCCTGCATACCAGGAGGGGATTACTTTTTATGAGCAGAAGTGGAATAAAAAATTCTTTAAATTAAGCCCACATGTAGAAAATGAAGAAAGGCTGCAAAGAGGCTCATCCTTCAGGGAGTGTCAGCCTCGAAAGGCTGGGGAAGGCCCAGCTGTGCCCCAGCAGCTGGTACCGCACGGACTCTGAAAGAAATTGGACCCGGCCCCCCACCGCGATATTACGGGGGCTGTTTGCAAAGTGGGGGGCTGGTCCTCGTCCAGTTGGGTAGTGACATTTGGATTCCACTTGGCTGCATTTCATGTGCACATATTGAAAATTACATCCCTCAGCAGTGGGATGAAGTTGCCATCTTGAATGGAAGAAGGTCTATTTATAATGGCTTTGTAGATATTTTTAAAGGCCAATAAAAGAAAAAAGTGTGACAACTGGCCCATGTCTAATGTGACAAACAATACTTCGTAGGTTTTGACTGGGAATAACCACATTTCAGCATAGCACAGGTGCACGCTCCCACGAGCACAATGTGGTAACATCTACCCTTTCCCTTACTGAATTGACCACAGCCAAGGAAGCAAGGCTCCTGTGTTACACCAAGATCTCTGTTTGTCACAACTATGGGAATTTTCAGAATAAAAAAAAACCAAACAGAATTCAGGGTATAATTGAGGCTAAAAACATCCTGCTTCACTCTCCCTCCCATAGCCAGTCTGCTGATATTTTGACTGAAACCTTGCCATGACAGAAGATCGTTCCTCTCCTCCCTAAGAAGTGGCTGGTGTATTCAGAAACACTTGTAGGGCCATCAACCAGCATGATTTAGGGTCACCTCTGATCTCTCAGAACAGCAGTGGAACCAGATGCCCTGCTTACCCCTCCCTTCCGGACTACTTTGGATACAGTAAATGGCCACAGTAAAATATACACTAGTTCTGCTTTCAGTGACGTCAGCATAGCCAAACTACTATTGACTGTGAAGGGAAGAAGATCAGACTCTCTTTACTAGGAGTATTCAAGGTAATTAATCACTTATGAGCTATAAAATTCGAACAGCTTCATTAAAATATTTTACTAGTGACCTCTGTTCAGAGTTTTCCTTTTATGCTTTTGGTAAAATATATGTTAGAGCATTCTTATAGAATGCCTTCTGAAATGTAGCATTTGTGGGAATACTGCATTGTCTTAAGTACCAAGACATGTTGCATGGGTTGAGTGCTTGATCCGTATTCACCAGCAAGCAGCAGCAGATGAGCAAGCAGCTATGGAACCTTTTTAGGGCATCTGCAGTTCTTCCAAAATGACTGCACCTGCAAACCAGCATCATGACTGTGTAAATCTGAAATGCGTTCTGTGCAAGGGCTGTGGTACAACACTAAATTCTGAGACCACCACAGAAAATGTGGGTCGTGATGAGACTGCGTTGTCCCAGTGTTTGGAAAACACCGTGCTTCCGCCTTGGGGAAGGAGGGAAAAGGTGGAGGGTTTCTCAGGTTTGGGAGCATGACCACCATTTTCAACAGGCCAAGACATCATCCCTAATATTTCTTCACCACCTTTTTCCAAGTAAAACAGCATCCTGCTCTTCTTAAACTATGTGACCTATCAATGAAATATAGTCACCTTTATATCAACTACAGATTGTCAACTCTAGTCCCACCTATGGCTGGGAGGAACCGGGCAGGTACCCCCCGTGCACAGGGGGAACCCCATGCCAGCAGAAGTCACTTCCCAGTGGTGTGAATTACACCGGATGACGAGGCAGATATTTAGGTTTCTCCCTGACGCTGTGAAATGGCCTAACATGGACTTCAGCCTCCTTGCCCCTCTCCTCCCCTGGCGATGCTCATTTTCACTGTACTTAATGTGTGTGGTGCTGCATCGGCGTGCTGCTGGTTTCTGGAAGCACCACTGCATCATTTTCAGTGTCCGGAGGACAGACCTCTTGGACCGCCAGAGGAGGCAAGGCCACATTCAAAAGTTTCCTGTCTTCTTGGCCCACGAATAATGAAGATGCATAAGACAGGCAGCTTAGTTATTTATTTATAGGTTCTTCGGTGACACTTATCATGGCAGCATCAGAGTGGCAACAGCCTGATATGCTAATGGGCGGCGGTGCAACCCTATCCTGCTAGCTGGCTCGTCCCAGGGAAACCTCTGCAGTGGACACCGCCGTGTTGCGGAGCGGAGGAAAGCCGACGTGCCGTGGTGGAGGGAGAGGCTCCTGCGCTTTCCCCCAGCCCTGCCCAGACCCTCCTGCACCAACACCCTCCTGCACCAAGACACTCCTGCACCAACACCCTCCTGCACCAAGACACTCCCGCCTTTCCACTCTGTTAGGGGTCCGGAGGCTGCTGAGTAGCAGGGGGTGGTGGCATCCCATGACGTTTGCTAAAAACATGCAGCTGAAGGAGTTTCTGGTTTACTGTCTCTGGTGTGGAGAAGACAAGTCCCTGTCTCTTGACCCTGAATTACATGCTAAATATCCGACCACCGTTTTGCACAGCCTGGCAACCCAAAGGACTAGCTGCTGCGGGGGCAGTGCTCAGGACAGGGCACGGGCATGGGCAAGAGGAGGCAGCACTACAGAGACTTCATCAAAAGACAGGAAAAGAACTGGAAAACACTGTCTGACTCACAGAAGCTGCCAGAGATCGATGGCTTGCTCTGACCCGCCGTCGGTTGGCTCTGGGGAAATGGCCACGAGCTGGAGCACACAAGATGCTGCATCCCGTAGGTCCCCTCGCCCCTGGGGATCCCTATCGCTACCTGGCTCTGCGTTGTGTTTGGTTCAAAGAGCTGCCTGTAGATAAGGAAGGCAGCCGGGAACAGCTCTGCCTGCTCGGACCAATGCACAGGCCTTTTTAGTGCTGTCAGTGAAATGATGGCCAACACTATGCTCGCCTCAACAACTGCAGAAATGGTGCTTTACAAGTTCAGTCTTTGGGAACCACCTTTTAAGTTAGATTAACAAACTTGGTCCTCCCCAGCCTGGATAGAAGGTAAAGTGGGAACAGGTATGAACGCTCTTCATTTTTTTGTGACTTTTTTTTCGAAAGGAAGAGGAAAAGCCAAAGTACTAGAGAAAATCCTACCTTATGCAGGATATGTTCTTCTCTCTTCTCTATTGCTGAATTTATTACAGGTATGCTAAAGGCATCCTAAACTAGAAGGAATGCTTTTAGAAAGTCTTGGTATTCTCTTAAATCAAAAGCTACTGACACAAATGCTCCTTTTGGTTCAACGTATCTCCAGAGCAAACAAGAAAGCACCCTGCAAAGCTGCCAGGAGAAAACATGCTAAAACAACAGTGTGTGAAGTAGCTCATAGTACGGAAAACATTTTCATACAGATATTGTCATGCAGGCTGCTATTCATAATGACAAGGATCACCTGCTCCTCTTTCTGCCACATAACATCCCAGTGACGCTTCCAGCAATTGCTTACATGGAAAAAGGGGTGGGAAAGTACTTAGGTATTTTTAGGTATCTTTTTAAAACGCAGTTCAGCAGCTGGAGAAAGATAGGAGAAACCAACACCATGTAGGCAGTCACTCACGGTGGAGGTTTAGAAAGTGCTATGTAGACCTCAGTTTCTGAAATTCTGAGGTAAAACATAAGGTTCAACACTGGGGACAAATTCTGCGCTCTCTTCTTCTGTGTAATTTCATTGAGGATTCCAGATTCGTGCCCATGCTGCTGTGGGGGCATCAGAATCTGCTTCACCAGGGTTTACTCTTTACTTTGTCTGCTGTATGCAACTTCTGACTGGATCATAGTTTGCTGGTTTTATTGAAAAATAACAATTTAAAAAATTTAAAAAAATAAAAAAGAAAAAGGAAAAGAGGAAAAAGGAAAAGGAAAAGAAAGAGAAAAAGGAAAAGAGAAGTTGAAGAAGTTGGAGAGGCAAGGCAAGGCGAGGCAAGGCAAGGCAAGGGGAAAAAGGAAAAAAGGGAAAAAGGAAAGAGGAAAAAGGAAAAAGGAAAAAGGTAAAGCAGTTGTAACTGTTTTCTTCCTGAGGTTTTTGTGGTGCTCAGACTTGTGAGATGTATCACAGCCTGACTGCTGACCTATTACAACTGCTTGAAGACCTCAGCCAAAAATTCTGATACTGATACAGCAACATATAATCTGCTCAATCTAAAAATAAAGAATGATGCTTAGAAAATAGTGCAAGATTAATTTATTTACAAATATTTCAGCCAGTTCTATTTCAAAAAGCCTTTTGTTCTGAAGACCAAAGAATGGTAAAAGCGTAATTCAGAAATTTTAGACACACTGATGCTTTGCTGTTCCTTGGGGGTATTTTTAGTGTTGGCTTTTCCTTTTCTGGAAGCTTCTAATGTAACAATACCTTGCACCACAGTGCTGATGCAGGGATCAGCGGTTCATTAAAAGCTAATCCGTGAGACATTAGGTTTACAAGTGTCAAAGACACATTAGATTTGAGAACAAGGAGGAACAGCAGTGGTGAAAGGATTGTCAAATATACAGAGAATATCCCCATAAGTGGGTAATACCATTAGTTTTGCAGGAAAGCATTAGTTCTGAAAATTAATTTTGTATGTGTAATTACTGGTCACAGCCGTTTAGGAAGTGGTATTATAGCAAGTTAGACTGAAATAAATCAAAAGAGGTTTTATTTATTTTTTTGCATTTGAGATTATCTCACTGGTTTAAGCAGCACTCTTTGTACTCAGAAATCCCTACATCTGTAAAAAAACCACAAAGACCGTAAATATCTATATCAGTCTTGAATAATTCAGCTATTTTCGCTTGCACATGATCTGCATACAGCCTTTCAGACTAACTCTCGGCTAATTCCTTCGCTATGGACGTCAGTCAGTTATCTACAAGGTTTGACATAGTCTTTATAGAAAGAGAAAATGGCAGAAACCGCTTTACTTTTCCTCCATGGATAGTCGGTAAAGATTCTCGCCCAAGTACTCGAGCCTCTCCCTTTGTTCCAGGTCCTGGTACAAGCCTTTGGGGACCTTGCTCAGGCCGTAAACCAAGCCGTACAGGCAGCCAGCGATAGACCCAGTAGCCGCGCTTTCTCCTGCAGGTTTAAGCACAATTGCAATGGTTTCTTAGCGTCACCTTCATATACACAACCGAAAACTGTGCTGCACAGAGGAGGAAATACTACGCTGCTGACGGAGCGTGGTGGGGGCATGTTGGGTCAGTCCCAAAGGCTTTGCACCACCACCTTGTGTCCTGCCTCTGGTGGTGCCAGGTGAGGAAGCCTAGGGAAGAGACCAACGCCAAGGCAAGGATGCGGTGACGCCTCTGCGGCGAGCGCTCCTGGGCTAGGAGCTTATTTGGTTTGGGGAAACTCCACTCCAACACAACAGCTCCTGCATGCAGCTAGCCGTCGCTAGGAAAAAAGGAGGGAAGAGTAGTTGCAGGGGTCCGTGCTACACGGCAAATGTCCTGGATTGGAGAGTGTACCTTCCTTCCTGACAGCACAGCATGGCATTGCACCCGCTTTAAAACATCTAGCCACGGTGTGTAGCACCGATGCTCCTTGCGGTGCCTGCAGGTTTGTGCCTACCGGGCTCTGCAGCAGGGGACCGTGAGCTCTCTTGGTTTCACTATGTTCCGTTAAAAGGTTGCATTGCCAAAGGCACTAGCATTTTGGCGGGGGAAGATGCCAGCCCTTTACTAAGTCATATTGGATTTACTTCTCATGCACCTCTCAAAACTGTGAGACTTAGATGGAGCAACATTTGAAAAGCAGTGTGAACGGCTTGCGGGGCAGCCGCTGCCGCAAGAAGGGGGTTTAGGGGGTAAAACCAGGGGTGCAGTTATAACAGGCGGCATGGCAGATTGGCCAACAGTGGCAGCTGACAGCCAGGAGGGCTCTATCCCATCCCGTGATGAGGGACCGGGGCAGGGCAGGAGCCGCGGGGGGCCCTCACCTCCGTGGAACATGGAGCGGTTGCAGAGCTCCGTCCAGTCCCCGCCGCAGCCCAGCAGGGCGTCGTAGGCGATCATGGGGGCGTCGTGGCCTCGTCTCCCCCCTCGGCCTTCGGAGCTCCACCTCCTGTATGTCTGCGGGAGAGACGGCGGCGTCAGGGTAGGGCACTGGAAATGGGGACGCGGGACCCGTGGCTGCGCCGGGGTGGCTTCTCCCCTGCTAGGCAGGACTCCCTCATCTAGCAGGGAAAGGGCAGTAGGCAGCTGCGTTGCTTGCATCGCTGCCTGCGGCGCGGGGGTTTTTTTTTAGCTACCGCAGCCGAAGTGAAGCCTGAGGTGCAGGTATAAGCCCGCATCCCAGCTTAACGCAACAAGTTCTTGGGAGACCAAGAACTCGGCTTGATTTAAGCAAGCCAAGAATGCCAAAAAGTAGATCAAGGTAGATTCCAAGTTCACATCCCAGAAATTCCTTATTATTTAAAAATTTAGGGGTGGTAGGGACTTACTTTGTCAGTCCTCTTCCTGCCTCTTGGAAATATTCTCAGCTCCCCATGTCACACATTTGCAAATGCTTCAATTAGCCAGGTTTTACATGGGGGGTGAAAAAGTTCTGATTCAGTAACTTCTTTAGGGGCTCAATTTCAGACTATGTTAATTCAAGCCCCCTTCTCTGACTTTTTCTTGCCAAACCCTTTCTCTCCTCTTCCACAAGCATTTATTGAACAAGAGGGAAAATAATTAACAAATGTAAAAAACATTTCTTCCCCAGGAGAAGAAAGAAGAAAGAAGAAAGGAGAAAAAAACTCCAAAGCCCATAGCTAGCTTTGCAAAGGAAAACCGGATTTTCTCTAGAGGAGTTACATCCAGAATGCACTTTTTCCTGCCCAAAATGCCCAAATGAGCTCAACACTGAGAAATTTATAGTAAAAAAATACCTTCCTTTAAAGGAAATGGGCAGCTTTATTTCCTGAAGTTTAAGTTACATTGTGGTAAGTTGAATTGTTGCTGCTTGGCTGGCTCTTGGCTTCTGCAACACGTATGAAGGGTTTGCGTTTCTATCTATTCACTTTCACCTCAGCCATTGCATACTTGGTTGTGGTTTATCTGCATACGCATCAAACAAGGCGGAGCTGGACTACAGCTCCACTCTGTTGCTTTCTTTTATTTTTTGCAATCTAGAGAATGTATTTATGTCTTTATGCTGTCCTTGGACACATGCAAACTTTCCAGGCTTATTGCTGCAGTTTGGATGCTGGAGCAATACTGACACACGCGTAATACTACCAAAGGCAAGAGGACTAAGCGTGGAGGTGCTATTCTGGGTGCGCAGGCAGGCTGCTCAAGTGTCGCTCCATTTAGCCCTTAAGAACGCTGATGCTCTGCACACATCTGATGTCATCTCGCCTTGCCGAAACAACTTTACACTGGGATAGCTGTCCTCGGGACAGAGACTTTGGGGACTTAACCGCACCAAGGCAGCGTTTCTCGAACATTTCAAAAGTGCAACCTCCTTTCGATTCCTGTGCCTTCGTGCAGCCCTGCGGTGTGGTACCAGCCCAGCTTCCCTAGGGCGGGCGGGCGAGGGGCGGCAGCACTGAGTGCATGGACGGGGGTCTCAACACGCATTCCCTCCTGCTGGAGGCACTGAGCTGCTGCCAAGCCCTGGAGGTAGTTCACACATCCCCTCCTTGCTGTAAACCCCTGCGGTCAGTAATTACAGCTGCCTCTGACTTCCTCCCCCCCAGGAGTTGACCCGCTGCTGGCTAGCACTCCCTTTCCATCCATTTTGTTTCCCTTTCTGGGTCCTTTCACAGTGCTAGTTTAAGCAACTGCATCTTAAGGGGATGAGATCCTCAGAGTCTAATTGGCCTGGATGATTTTGGTTTCGTTCCTCTCGTTTTGTTGCACATCGTGTCCAGCCTGGGAAAGCGAGCAGGGCGAGTGATTTTTTTGCAGAAGCAAGGCTGATCCCGAGTGCAGTGAAGTTTCTGCCTATTTGCTGTATATCTAACATGTTCCAAACATGTATCACTGAAAAATGATTTATCCTACATTGGCCCATCTTGTACTTATACATTCAAGAAGGGCTAATTTGTCTTTTACCCCCACATGTCTAGTTATCTCCAAATTTAAGCTGTATACCTGCTTATACAGAACGTGGTCTTTGCTGCTTAGCATTTAGAGGTGTGATTTCTTTTAGAGAGGGAAATTGACGTTGCAACGTACTCAGAACAATCCAAGCCACATTTGAGGGTTTCACTTTCACATCTCCTGCAGCTGGTATGTGCCTGCAGAAAGGCGCGCCTGGTCGAGCAGGAGCATGCTGGTCCCTGTTGGCAAGAGTGGTGCCAGATATTGGCGCTTTATTAATTGCCTGTAGAGAGGCAATTAATAAACCTCCAGACGCAAGTGGCCAGTTAGTTTGGAGGGAGTGCAAAGGAAAGCACTCCTGGGAAAAAGGCAGGCAGGATGGTTACCTTCCTCTCATTTATTCTTTCCATGGCTATTAACACGCTCGGCTTACAAGCAAATTAAGTCTCTCGACTTCTGCCAGGCTGTGATCTCTGGCTGGCGGTCGAGCTTGAGGGTCAAGCAACATTTTCCTTTCTTGTGCATCAAAATAAATAGCTCAATAGACCAAACTAGTTGGGCTATGTTAATGACGGTAAATTTTGTTTCTGCGTGAGGAATTCATGCAGTTCTCTCTTGAAATGATCATGGGGAAATACTGTTGGGTTTAATCTCTCCTAAAGCTCTGCTAAGACTCTGGTAGAACTGGAAGGAACAAAAAACTAGTAACAAGTTCATGGCACTGATTCAATAAAATAAAACTGGAAGGAGATCTATTCTTTATGTTTAAAGTGAGCAATTTCTTATTATCCACAGTCAATCTACCTTCCATTGGCACTTTTCACTGCACAGATGAGCACCTAAAAATATACAAAGTGACTTCTCAGAATCAAATTGTGCTTTAATAGTCTGAAAAAAAGGATTGGTTTATGGGAAAAGGTGACAAAACCACATACTTATTGCATAGCTGCTAAGTGGAGAGCTTTGAGAGGTGCCAGCACATACCAGAAAGCTGTAAACACCAGGGAAGATGTCACATTATTTCTCTTGAGTTGAGAAGATATAACCAGAAGTCATGAGGCAAAAGAAAGATCATGTACGCTATAAAATAGAATCCCATGGGATGTGGTGAAACACCATCTCTCGAGACACTTAAAACTAGCCTGGGCACAGCCTGCGCTGGCAGAGAATTGCTTAAGACGGCTGTCTTCTGTTCGAAGGACCGTAACCAAGTCCAGCTCCTAGTACCCCGGGGGATTTCTGTGGGACTCGGGCCACAGCTCCATTGGGCTTTAATGGGAGCCCCTGGCGAGACATTTGCCTTTTCCACCCTCAAATAGCCGTGGCTTATGTTTTGTACCTGCTCTGGGCATCAACACATCCGACCGTGAAGTCCGCCTCTCTGCATTGCTTCCTCCCGTTGCAGCAACCCCGGGACCGGTGGCAACTGCTTTTTTACACTAACACATACCCGAGCCAAGGGTGGGGTTTGTTTTTTCTTTCTTGAAAATTTAGAAAAAAATAAAGACTTCCTGACTGCTCTGGCACTGGAAACGGTTGAAGAATACTGGTGTGTCTTTTTGAAAATACCCCTCTCTGTTCAGAGCCTTTCTGAGCGCTTTCTGAAGTTGCAGTTACCTTTTCTCTCTCCTCTGCATCATAGTTGTCCGGAAAGACAGGTTTATTCTGATTTTCCTCATTGATTTCTCTCTCCTCCAAATAAAACTGCCACTTGGCTTCGAAGTAAAACCAGTGCTCCTGATATTCTGAATGCAAAGGAAATTAATGATGTAGCATTTCATCTCAGCAACATTTTCAGTTCTACTTAAATGTTTTAAAGAAAATGACAGTATTGACTGACCTGGGTATTTTACAGTAATGTGCAATAAATAGGCATATATACTAAGTATGCATTTTAATATGAAGTGGGACATCTAACTGGAAACAGAAAATGTGAAAGAAGAAAATATTTTCAGAATCTCATGCTATTTTTATGATGTATTAAAATTACATTAAAATACATCAGGATGAGATTTTTTAGAGAACTTACTAAGGAACACTCCAAGGAAAAGGTAAGAGTCAACAAAAAGAGAGAAAAAAAATCAATTCTATGCCAATTTTTGTGTTCCTTTACTATGATTGAAGAATGTCTAAAAATTATTACATGTCCTAAGTACAAATGGCCTCCTACCTCAGTTATCAGTTTTTAATCACATAATTTCTCCAGTATTTCTGTTCTGCTCTCACAGTATTTCTGTGTGATCTTTCACGAAAAGGCAGATAGGCGAGGCCAAAATGCCATTTGCATATATTATAATACATATCAAATGTAGTAAAAGGGATAAATAACACACACATCTGCTATCTGTGCCCATACAAATTAGCCTTTTTTAATAACCACAGGTCTTTCTCCTTTTACTGTCACTTCAGGAAGAGCATCTCTAATCATGTTTAACTTCACGCGTGTAAATAATCTTATTAAATTCTGTTTATTGTCAAGCCAGTGCTCTGGTTCAACCTTTTTGTAAAGGCTTAAAAAGGCACGTAAGTCGCACTGACCTGTTAAGCACACACATACGCACCCGTCTGCAGAATTGAGGCCTGAGTGAAACCCTGCCTGGCAAGCCGAGGGGGTAAGGAATTAGAAATCAGTGAGATGGACCAGATGGCTAGGTATGCCAAGGCAAACTAGCAATTCAGTACGGGACTATCGACATACAGTTGTTTAAAATAAAATGAAGCGTCGCTGTTTTTCCCTGGCTCTGCCCTGCTTGGTTGCTCAGTTGTGTGCTGTAAGTGGCTGAGGATCATGCACACAACCAAACCATTCCTCTGAAGGACATAATCTCATTTTGCTTCTTTTCCTAAAAAGCCATACGGGTGACCCTCTTTGGCAATTAAGATCTTTAAAGTGTAAAAAAATCCAAGCTGCCTTGTAGGACCTGATAGTTTCACAAGGTTGCCGGTTCCCCAGCCCCAGACAGGGATGAGCCTTCAACCACGTGGCCCTATATGCCTGGGAATGCCCAGCTGCCCTTTTTCTGAGTCCATGCCCCAGTTTTGCCTGATTACAAGGAAGCCATTCATTATTAGAACCCTAAAAGAAGGGGGGTGTTTAGAAAAACAGGGTGAAAATGCACTCACAGCTGTCAGGCCAAGGAGAGCATCTTGAGGAAAAAAAAAGTCGCACAAAGAAAATGTTGTTGGTTGAAGTAAGCTACTGACACCCGCTCCATCAGCTGGTTACAAGACTGCTTTTAGAAATGCAGGTGACCTGACAGGTGTCTGTCGTTGTGGTTTTTTTCCTATTTCCCCCATGACCATAAAACACGACTGTCTCAAAAATGGATGTTTTCTATGCAGCACCGCAACAAGCAAGGAAGTGTGATTATTCCAATGCACAGGCCCAGAAACAAAGGGATCAAGAAGTTGCAGGAGATTTTGGTTGCACAGACGACCCATAGCATGGTCAGAAATCCCACGCCACCAGCCCTAGCAAGGCTCTGCCCCGTCCCTCGGGCCCATCCTGAGACGGCAGTCACATTCCGGTCCATGGGACTAGTAATCGCAACTGAATATCAGAGAGGGGTGCTGAGTTGAGCCCCGTGCGACTGAACACTGTGTTTGTTATCCACGGGGGATAACGCAGCTAAAAAAGAGTTTTCTAAAACTGGAGGACTCTGTCTGGCAGGATTTCTTTGCAGTGCATCTCACCAGCCAAGGAGCTTAACTTTAATGCAGGAGATTTTTCCTGCTACCAAAATAGGACGAAGCTCAACAATACAGGCACTAGCTGGAGAGAGTGCCTCAGGAGTCCAATGCGCATACCTCCACGCCAAGGGGTCCTGCTGGGGTGGAGTGACAGGGACCTGCTGCAAAGCCACTCAGAGAGGAGCTTGCTCAAGCTAATCCTGCACCTGCTCCTCATAGGTCTCGGCTAAAAAAATCCTGGTGCGCAATGAGGTGCAGACGAAAATGCAGGGCCTTTCAGAAAGGCTCCCTGGTGCTCCTTTCAGATTTTAAAGTGGCAGCTTGCCTTCCTGAGTAAATCTTCATTTCTGAGTGCTCTTGAGTAAAGATTTCCATTGAATTCAATCTTTCTCAACAGCCATCCCTTGAGACTAACAGAAAAACCTCTTTCCTCGATGTTTTAATGCAATGATACTCGTCTGTCCATGGCAGGTCTCACCATTACAAATGCATCACTCCCTGGCAAGAGGGGACTAAAATACCTTTGCCCTGAAGATCACATACATTACTAAAGTGGCAATATCAAGTTTGGCAGTTGTGTTACACTCAGTTGTTTTAAAACAAGGATACAACAGGTTGTATCTTAAATATTTGTTCAGAAAAGCAACAAGTCAAGTCTGAATTTGTGGTCAAAAGCTAACTCTTGGTCAGGAGGCATCTGCAGGTGAACTTTTCCTGGCAAAATGAGGAATGTCAGTGGGTGTTCTTACGGAAAATATTGGACTGTACTAACTGATGGAAGGGAGCTGAATAATTCATATCTCAGCAGTCAGTTTGCCTAATAACTTGCTAAATATCATTTCCTCCCTCCCCCCTACCTGGCAATCTTTGAAGACTTTCTAAAAATAAAACTGTGCAGTAGGGCATTATCATTGTTATTTCTCTTTGTATTTTTGCCACCAATATACCAGGCAACTAACAGACGGTAGAAGAAGGTGGCACCACCTGTGAAGAGTTTACAGCCTGAGCAGAGAAAGCAGGAGGACAGCCTGTGGAGACGGGAAAAGGGGGGGAAGCAGCAAAATGGGGAGACTGGGGAGTAACGTTTCTTCAGTGTCTTTCTAGCTGAACATAGTTTTAAGAAAACAACTCTTTTGATTCAGACACGTTACCTGCCATGTGGCGAATGGTCTTCTTGCAGTATTCTTCAGCCATCGGCACAATCTTCATCATCTCTCGTCCCCACTGCACAAGGGGTTTCCCTTGTATTGCATACGCCACAAAGAGAGCTGTGCATAGGGACCCTAGAAAGCCTGGAATTCATAGATAACAATGATTACCAACGCACGGTTTGTGCTCTTACCATCCTTGTCATGTCCTTCGTAAAATCATTAATGGAATGCCTCATGGCTGTCAGGTAGATTAATAAATGCACATAACCTATCTCCGCCTGTTTGCAGGCTGGCTCGTGGCATGTTGAGATTCTTGGCTAATGCGTGGTGCCGGTTGGTTTACAACTTATTTTACACAGAAGGGAGCTTCTGTTCTCAGTGGTGTAACATGACAGAAATTGAGGTAGGGGTCAAAAATAAACATCATCCACTAATGTGATACTGAAAATCTTCTAACTGAAGTCATGAAATAATTGACTTGTGCAAAGTGATTTGATTACAAGCTATATCGCCTTGCTTACAGAGTCATCCAGCTCAAGGGCTGTGGTTGTTAGATCTAAAACTATGGCTGTGGTTGTTAGATCTAACACTATTTCTGGTTTATTTTACTCTAAGGAGTCAAGTCCATGTCTTACTTGGACAATTGCTTCTTTAAGGGGACAAGTCCATGTCCCCTTAGAGGAAAGAAGCAATTGTCCAAGTAGGACATGCTGTCTGACTGCCTAGCTAGGTCTTCCACTTTGGATATGAGTGTACTTAAGATGAACTTTCGTTAATGGGCACTCAACACTTCCATGATGTCAGAAACAGAGGGGCTCGTTTCTCATATTTGCTTGTGCTCTTGCCATTCTGTCAAATGCAACAAAACCAACCCAGTGCAACATGCAACAGAAGGTTAAGAAAACAACTCAGTCATTTATATAAGCCCCAGGTGGACAAAGTATTGATGCGTGTGCTTCTCTCGGTACATGGGTCCAAAAGCGTTCACTCATGCATAGAGGTAAACATGAACTTCGTGTGTTTTGCTGAAGGTAAAACCGAATTATTTTAGGAGGTTACAAGTCCAGATGAGACGATTACTCATTCTCTCTGCCATAAGACCTGCAATACCAGGTCAGGCCAAAGGCACGTCTAACCCAGGATCCAATAGATGCTTTCAGGAAGAACAAAAAACCAGGTAGAGCCAGCTCAAAGGGTCTCACTCAGATAGACAGCATCTAACCCAACTGCCATAAAGATCCTTGAGTGCCACATTCAGCGTGAGGGTGGCAGCAGAGGGTTTAGAGGGTGAAGCAAAGGGCTAGCAGGGGGCAGCAGGACAAGTCAGTGCAGAGGGTGGCAGAGGTTGGGCTGTGCCCAGAAGGTTTTTGGGGGGCTGGCAGGCTCTTCCTGCCCACTCTCCAGGTAGCCCCCTCCCCCTCTGCTATCGCCCTGCTCCCCCTACTCCCGGCAGCCCTCACATAGCCTGCTGCCCTTCACAGGGGAAGAAAGCAAGCCCCAGCCGAGGTTTCTGGCTCTGCAAATAATGCCAGTACAGAGTGAGCCTAATTGGTTTGGCTTCTCCGCTCCCCAGAGCTTCTAGACTAGCTTAGGGGCACTTTTAATTACACAGCTTGATTGCTTTTAACAGCAACAGCCCTTCTCGTCCGCTTGCCCGATCCCTTTTGAACCCAGGCGTATCTGTGGACTTCGCAGCTGCCTGTAGCAGCGAGGTCTGCAGCTTAACTATGCACGGCACGGGGAAGTATTTCCTTTGTCTGTTTGTTTCAGTCCTGACTGACAAGTCAGTTGGTTTTTCTCAGTCTTTGAGTTACAAGAATCACAACTGACGTTTCCCTGGCACCTTTCAGGATGGTAGTGAGGTCCATGGTGGCCCTTCTACCCCTCTCCTGCCCGCCTCCCCACCGTGCCACTTGTCTCTTTTCCCAGCTGAAAACTCCTTCTGGATGTAATTTCTCCTTGTATGGAAGGCGTTTGACAACTTGGATGCTCCTTGCTGCCATTTTCTGGCTCTAGTGAGTCCTTTCTGAGGTGGGAGGCCCAGACTGCAAGCAGTCTTACTGCTGCTAATGCACCATGGACTTTATATATGGGCTTAATGATATTTTATGCTTTGCTTTGAATTCTTTTCCTCTAATTTTATGCCATCCTGACGGCTTTTCCGACCGCTTCAGAGCACTGAGGGTGTTAAACATGTCACCATTCATTATGGTTTTATTTATTGCTGTTTAAAGCAGACAGAATGAATACACGGTTAAGTAGCATAAAATTATCAGAATGACAGACCTGAATATTCACAACAACATTAAATCTACTTATTTATGTTTTGTTTAGAGAATGATTCAGATTGTGTCCTAAAATACGTGGAGTTAGATTTTTTTGGCTTTCTACCTTTACCTACAGTGATTTGATATGACAAAACCTGTCAAGAGAAAAATGTTATTATTCCCTGAACCATAAACTTGCATGATAACAGTGAGTCATCTAGATGTACATGAATCCTAAAGTTTGATGAGGCAAGTGACATGAATATGCTTTGGACAAGACAGGTTGTGTTTAGTTCTTGGGATTTTAGGAGGGAAAACTCCTATGCCTGAGGTTGCTGTCTGCATAATATACAAGCAAATATATAAGCCTATATAAGTAATATATACACGTATATATTATCCAAGCAAAATTCAAACCAAGGCCTTGGAGTCTGCAAAGCAGGAGCAGTGTAACCAGGTGAATTCACAGGAGCCGTGTTAGTCCCCGCAGAAGTGAAAAGCAGCCTTAGGGACTTCAGCGCGCCGACACATCAGCGGACATTACCTGTAGGATGGTTGTGAGTCATTCGTCCGCATTCAATGCTCACTTCAATAAGTGATTCCAGCCTTTCCGGCTTCCAGTACCGCATCCCTAAACACATGGCTTTTGTGGATGCTCCAAATCCAGAACCTAAAGTAAAAAGATAATGCCAAGCATTTAAAAGGAGACTAATGATACACGAATATGTTGATAAAATGTGAAACAAGCATGTTTTATTAATTCAGCTCATGTGTGGGAACTCCTCAGGGAACAGGAAATTAGCATGCAAAGCGAGTTACAAATTTTGAAAGTTTCTTGCGAGGAATTTTGCTTCTACACTGTCATTCTGGTTTTACAGGTATATTCCAATATTCTCAAGTGCTACGAAGAGCATAGCGGGTTCAGAAAGCAGTGTGCTCTCTTGTTCACAGCACTTGTTTGATTCAAACTCTCATGCCATCTTTACTCATTCTTGGCTGACACGGCTGTTTTGCTTGCTCCAGGTGTCAGCACTAATAACAGAATTTTGAGAAACAGAAACACTAAGCCCTTATTTTAGTAGTCTTCATGCTGAAAGCACACAATTAAAACACTTTATATGAGTATCACAGTTGATCTTACAATTTTAATGCATGTTTCATCCTAGAGAGCCCCACAGGTAGTTCACAAAACAGTTTCTGCTACATACAAAAATAACGTGTCCAAAAGGAAACTAAAGGCTATGGAGCCAAATCCTCCAAAGTTAGGTAATGTCAGAACTGAGGTTTCCCGTGTGACCTGAAGTCAGTGCTTGCATGCACACTCATTATGGTACAGCCTGCACTTACTGAGCTTGGTCTTGGGAATTTATTTGTTTATTGAATAGCTAATTCAGTATTTCTTTTAATTCTCAGCACTGAGTGCATGATCCCAGGTGTTCAACTTTTAAACATTTCATTGAATGGAGAGTTAAATTTACTAATGAGTTTCTCTGCAGTACTTATCACAGTAATATCAGGATCCCACAGAAGTTTCAATAAGCTTATCTTTACAAGGCACAAGTGAGGTGATTATCTCCTCTTTGCAGCTGGTGAGCCAATGCCCAAAAAAGCATTAACTCATTGCAGGCATCCACCCTGAGATGGATAGGGTTTGATTTTTCAAAGTGCTTGGCATTTTTCAGCACTGTCTTTGCTTAATCACACTTCCCAGTGACCTTGGATATAGTTGAGAGCAATCAGCATTTCTCTGCTTGGTCCCTGGAAGATAAGGGGCATATTTATGCCACCTAATTTTAGCATCTGTGGAACCTGCAATAGGAGCATAGTCACCCTGTCTTTCCCAGACAGGCAGCATGGAGAAGGGCTGTATCTCCATCAGCCGGTAAGATGGTGTAGTAGGAGCAATACATGGGCCAGAGTGAATTGAAGCAGCAGAAGCCAAGGAGCCAGGGTCAGGGCTTTTAGTCACCTACCTTCAGAGGAGCCCTCAGCTGTGCCCCTGGGCTGTGCCCACTGTGGCTGCAGAGCACCAGGGCTCTCCTGGAGCACTGCTTGCCGTTTAGTGTCATCCCAAGCAACTTCAGCTCAGGTGTCCTAAGATCATGAGTGTGATCAAAATGTGGTAGTGGGGGTGGCAGGAAGATTTACTTCAAAAGTACTTGCCTGAGCCAAAGTGTAACACTAACATTGGTATCTGCAGGTGCAATACAGACCAATCTGAATTTCTCTCTCCTGAGAAGATCTCTTCTTCTCCCTGGAGAGCAGCTATCCTGAGTAGAGCACCCTGGTTAGGCGATCTAATTAGCTAGCTGAAGACATTTCTCCCCTTCCTCCTCAGAGTCCAATGTGCAATTTTTGCATGCAATAACTCTTCCAGTGGGTTTAACCATCAAGGGCAGTCTAAAAAAGGCCAAACATCTGATAAATGTGATGTGACAGGCTTTGCTAAATACCGTTTTATTCCCCGCAAGCTCAGAGCTTGCTTCCTCCTTACTAGCCTTCTTGATACTAGTGAAAGAGACCCTCTCCAGGACACCTTTGGCCACTGCTCCTGATGAAAACGCTGGACACTTGTCCTGCAAATGGTGTGTTTGCTCCTGTACCTCATATATGCTGCAGCTGTAGTGCCTGGTTATTAAGGAGCCAGGAGCAGATAAAACTGTCTGTCTATCCCACAAATCACACAGAAACCACAAGGAAGAGTCAGGAAAGAAGTCCTGTCTTCCAGAGCACCAGTAAGTTTAACTGGGAGAACATATCTTCTCCTGCTTGCAAGACCAAACACGTCATTAAACCATCTGCTGCTCTATGGCAGAGTCTTCTTCACTATGCAATCCTGGTTCCTCCAAAGGACACAATCCATGCTGGTTATCCAAGAGGGAAGGGTGTTGTGCTACACAGAACTGCTAATTAAATAATGTCTCTTCCTATATCCAAAGTGGAGCATGCACTACAGTAATCTGACCGCTGCTCTGAAGGTGCTTGTCTTTGCAACTGCATTGTGTTCCTCCAGTCTAGCAAGTTATATTAAAACCTTCTGCAGAATTAAACAAGCAAACTCAGTAACAACAAATTTCATCACGTGGAGTAACATTAAGCCTAGACAGGGCTTCAGGTGATTAGCAGCTGTTAGCTGCCCTGTCTCAGTATCTACCATTTGAATCAATGAAGTAAGGGACAGCGAGACTAGTCCAAGCAAGGGGTGAGACACATATGTAAGAACATAGATCAAAGGTTGACCTAACTCATCATGTCTGACGGTGGCCAACAGAGAGGATACTTAAGAAAGAGTAAAAGAAGAGTACAATGACGCTACCCCTTTGGACTAGTGAAGCTGCCGACAATTGGATCCCTGATCCAGGAGGCAGCTGGCTATTCGTCTTTCTGCCTAATAACCCTGGAAGGATTTTCCTTAGGTGAACTTGTCCAGCTATCTTTTGAACCCACATGAACTGTGGCATCTGCAAATTGGCATTGGAAAATAGTTGTGCAGCTTCATTAGGTGTTGAGTGAAGAAGTCTTCCTTTTTGCTTGCTTTGAACTCATGACCTGCCAGTTTCATTTGAAGTCCCTAGTTCCTGTGCTGGAAGAGACAGTGAGTTTTCTCATGTTCTTCAAGCTATCTATGATTTTACAGCTCTCTATCATACTGTCTCAGACATCACAGCCTATGGAAGCAGGTTTTTAGTAATCCAACCATCCTTCCTGATATCCTTTCTAGTTGTCTTACATCCTTTTTGGGGGAGGGAGGGACCAGTAATCAAGAAACAGCAGCTATGGAGTTATGCACTGGTGCAAACATGTTTTGTGTTTCATTCTCTCTTCCTTTCCCAGTGATTTCTAATAGTCTATTTGCTTTCTGGCTCTTGCTGAGCACTGAAGCGATGTTTTTGTAGAACTACTATAGCTCCACGATCCCTTCCCTGAATAGTAACTGAATCAGCAACTGCAACTATGTATATAAAATTAGAATTCCCCCTCACACACATATGACTTTTCATTTATCTGCATTGCATTTGGTTCTGCTACTGTGCCGCACAGTTATTCACCATTGTGGGCATCTTCCACAACTCTGCACCATATTATCTTTGACTTTGCTGACCCACTATGCACTTGCATTTCCAGATAGTTCGTGGACATGTTGAACAACAGAGGTCCAACACAGGTAACCTCCTTCTCTATGGAGAAAACAGACTGCAGTCTCCTCCTCTTCATTTACTGTCTTTTAACCAGTTGTCTATCCTCAGGAGAACCTTTCCGTCATCCTGTAGCAACTTAGTGCCTCATCACTTAGTGCCTTTGGTGAGGGACCTTGCCGAGTGTCTTTTGGAAATCCTAACAGACCATCTTCACAGTGTCTCCTTGGTCCTCCTATTTCTTGGCTCCTTCATGAGCTTTCTAACAGATTTCTGAGGTGTGACTTCTCGTCACAAAAGCTGTGTTGATACTTTCTTATTACATCATTTTCATTCATGCCCTACATTATTCTCTTTTAGTATGTAATACCCCAGTGTGCTTTTCTTCACTATACCTCTGTAGAATAATAAAGATCAGCTTAATGGCTGCTAAGTCCTGAAGAAGCTCTGTCTTTTGTGACTACAGACCGCTCTGCACGACCACTTATAGCCTGGCCCCTTTTATCTCCTGTTCCTCTGTGGCTTATCCTTCTCTTCATTTTTGCTCTCCAGCTTTCTGCATTTAACTGATGCTTTTTCCTCATGCTCCTGTAGCAATGCCACCAGCAAAAAGGCACTGTTCTCAAGGGCTACTAGGAAGACCAGCAGCTGCTTCAGTAGCTGCAGACAAAGACCTGTTTGGGTGCTGCAGCCTCAGCCTGAAATACATGCGATACAGGTAAAGCCAAGCTGCCATTTGACTGGCCTTTCGGAGTGGCTCCAGAGGCGCATCTCTGGCTCAAGGGGTACCGCCTTACTCAGATTTGGTTTCCAGCTCTCAAACATCAGCAATTCTCTTCTGAACAATTCGAGCTTTTGGCAATGGAACAAAACATTTTTACCGTGTCTCAGAAACAGCAGACTCATCTGCATCAGAACTTTAAACAAATGCTGACAGACAAACAGAGGCAAACACTCAACAGTGATAAATTCAGCCTCAAGCTTATCGACATCATAAACTGGAAACAAGCTCTTAAAATGGAAGGTGTTAGACAGCCTTGGGCAGGTCTTCTGGTGGTCACAGGAATCTCACCAGCCTTTAACATAATCCGGGTACCTCTGCAATGAGTGTGGCAATGGACATGACAGCAGGTGGCAAAGAAACACACAGGGCAGTTTGACTTAAGAACTCAGTGTGCTGACTATACCCACACGAATTTCAGCAGAGGAGCTTAATATAAGCAATGCAAAATTACCTAAGCTACAATTTCACTGTTCCATGAAGGCTGGCATGTGAATTCTTGCTAGAAATGAGGTCAGATAGAATGACCACAGGAAAACAGCATTTTGGTTCCAGCTCATCCAAGATATCATCTGACTGCTAGGCATTCAATGCCCATGGAATGTTTTTGCCCCGAGAAGAAATTTGCAAAAATTCAATTAAAAAGTTAATTATGTCCATAGCAGTGTCAGGCCCCATGGTATGCTGAACATCTCCACTTCAGGTCACCGGTTCTTTTGCTCTCAGGGTGAAAAAAAAGGCTTCTTGAGATGTTCAGGATGATATTTGTCAGACCAGATGGAGAAGGCGGGCTTTAGCTGCCAGGTCTCAAAGCAGAAGTCCATTTTAGATCGTTCTAGCCCAGAGCATCCCAAGAGCAAATAGTTCATCATGGAAAGCTGGGGAGGAGGAAGGCTAAAAGAAGACTTGTAGCTCCAACACAGCAATGGGCCGGGGAACAGCCATGCTCCACTGCTGGAGGTGTTGAGAGCTGCTCAGGGCCAGCAGCAGCTCCCACATTTATTGTGACCAAATTTTACTCACTGTCAATCAGAAAACTTATGACAAGTGCCAAAGGGGCACTTTCTCAGATCTGCCTGGCTAACAGCAGGGTGGGCAGAATAAACGGGGAGGGGATCCTTTTCCCTCCCAGCAGCTGTTGTGAGGAGCGGGGGCCGAGTGAGGGATGCTTTTTGTGTCAGAGAAAACTGACTGCAGAGACCCAGAAATAGCCGTGGCATTGTGCCACCGGGTCTTTGCCACGGTACTGCATCAATATGCAATGCTGTTGAGTGGTGCCGATACGTACTGCGGTGACAGAGCATCACACCGCCACAGCGCAACGTCTGGGTGAGCTGCCATCGTCTTGTGGCTGTCCACGTCTACCTCCTCTGACAATGTGGTGCCTCTACAGTCTTTCAAGATTAGTTGCACTGTATGGATATGGGTATATGCATATGTGTGTGCACGTAGCTGCCTGCATGCTACTTAACTTGAAGCAGAAATTCGATTCATCATAAAATGAAATTATCATAAAGAGAAGGAAAGAGAGGGTCATGGGTAGGGAAACAGGGCTAGAAATATTAGGAGTTATCAGCAAAACAGTCAGTTGTTAGCAGGGCATCCACCTGGAGAAAAGTCTCTGCTTTCCCTCCAGTGAACACATTGGCGCATAGAGCATTTCACAGGCTCGGCTTTTTGTTTCAGATCTGCCATTGCTGAAAAGATCCAAGACTACAAACATTTAAACACAAAATGGCAGAAAATATTTCTTAAAATAACCATTAAACTCAAGGACAAAGATCTGGACCCAGTGGCACAGAGCCAAGAACAAAGTCTCTTTAAATAGATGTCAAAGAGGGAAGGGTTCATTTACGAGAGGACATAGTGCCCTACAGAAGGAATTCCTGGCAGATCTTTTGCCATCCTCAGGCAAACATGGAAACGTTTCAGGGCTAGTAGCCTTTGATGTCAGGGGGGAAAAGGAAACAATTTCCATATAGCCAGAAACACTGAAAGCATGCATTATTCAAGCCGGGATCTGTAAATGGAAAGTGGTACCATACCCTTTTCATTGAATGGTGTGTGCCAAGCAAGAAGGTAGTTGTCTGGTTTTAATTCCCTGCAGCCTTCAATGGTAGCGGGGTCTGGACGCCTCCCCGAGAGCTTGTCGACAGCATCCACGTAGCGTTTTACCAGCTCCCGATACAGGTCTTCTAAACACCAGTAATCTGCTCAGAGGACGAAGAGAAGGTTGCTGTGTGAAGGCAGAAGAGCAAGAGAGCACGGAAAACAAACAAGCAAGCTCACTATGCTTTTCATAAATGTTCCTATTTCCACTTCCGATACACTGAGTCGTGTTTCTGGTGCCACTGTCAACACATTTTTACACACCATGAGAGCAGGCTGGAGGGACAACAGCCTCGTCTCTCTGGTCTTATCTTTTCCTGCTTTCCTTTCCATTTTTAATTCCTTTAATCAGAAAGATGAAGGCATTCTGTTCGTCAACAGTAGCTGCTCAGGGGCTTTATTTAGGCTCCGTGGTGTGAAGTATTTACAGAGGTGTCTAACTGCAAGGTGAGTGTGTTGCCGCCGTGGGGACTGGGTGTGCACATGAAGCCAGCTTTGCCTGGCTCAGCCCGTGCCTTTGCTGTCATTTGCAGACACGAATCCAATTTAAGAACGAAAGCCTATTTTGTTTAAATTACCACTGAATTATTTTAAAGAGGTATGTATGATTAAACACAAAAGCAAATTAGTGACTTTATTTTTTAATCTGTATTTTATATTTATTTTGTCTAAAATTTGTAGGTCTTTCATGCAGGGATCCCTATATCTTATGTCAGTACAGTAACTAGAACAGTGAGCTTTTATAGAATTTATTATAAAGATCAGCAAGAGTAGTAAATCCCTACAGTCTGTAGTATTTCCAGCAGATAAATGTCTTTCTGGAATAAGTTCACTAGCAATATCTGTTTATTGATTATTTTTACTAAGGCCGACAGTCTTGCCTAAGGAGGAACCTTTCCCCTGTTAAACATATACTGTTTCTTCAGTATAGCTGCTTCTCTCGGCTGCTGCTGCATGTTGTTGGCCTTGAAGAGCCCTGCCCTCGGCTCTTGCCAAGGAAAAGCTTCCACTGGCATCTACTACAGTTGTGTAATCAGTGGGAACTGAGGAGGCCGTCGGGATTTGTCCATTTATATCTTTTCTATGTACTTTGAGAAACCCCATTTGATACTTGGTTTGACTCACAGGTCGAATGACACAGCAGGGGAAGTTCAAAAAATATCTTCATTTTGTCAAAGATCGGTGATTTCTTGAAATCCACAGGGGAGGTTTAATTTAAGAGAAAGTTTGGAGCCCTGTAAGCCAGAGCCACTCGAAAGTACCAGTTAGGCAGACAGGTGAATAAAGAAGATGCAGGGCAAAACCAAGATTCCCCTCCTTTCACATAAAAAAATACCCTATCCATTACGCTGGCCATCCCCCATACAGTCCTAGAGGAACAAGATACTTTCAAGCTGCCGACTCTTTCCAGATTTAGGAATCAGGTGTCAGTTTATTCAGATGGGAGCCAGGAGCAGGATTTACCACCTGGCAGCTTCTGCAGAAGCCTTGTCCCCAGAGCCAGAGTCCCTGTGGTCCAGCAGCTCCGGGCTGCCCAAGACCACCACAGTTCCCACACCTGGAGCTGGACTGCCGTCTCAGCCGTCAAGTCAATAGGACAGGTTCCTTCTTTAGAAATGAACCTTTTTTTTTTTTTTTTTAAACCCATGTTTAAGTCAGAGAGGAAAAAGCTTTCCTCGTTGCAGGGGTAGTTCCCCTGCTTTTGATGATGCTGTTTTCGTTCCTCCCTTATGGGACAGATTCCTACTGGAAGTAGACATTTTGTTTATCCTTCGTTGTGGGATCAAATTTTCAGCCTGTGCACATGGTGGATTTCGGGAGTGCCAGCTCAGCCTGCAGCAGCGCCCGCAGCCCCCGCTGCTTCTGGCCATGGCCCTCCTGGGGTGTCCTCCATGCGGCCGGCGAAGTGCTGGCCAAAATCACCTCCCTGGGTGAGAACTGTCTTCGTCCTCAGTGCAAACCTCCACCTCATGCTTGGCTGCTGCCGCAGCCTCAGGCTGGGAGCTCCCCCGGGGGCAGTGCCCTGGCAATGGCACTTCACGGCGAGCCGAAGCCCTGGGCGAGTCCGACCCAGCCTGCAAGCATCCCGCATGTACCTGGAGGTATGCACCCAGGGGATGCTGCCTGCAGCCAGCGGGCAGCCAGCCAGGTGAACGGGACACGTGGGGAGCGGGGCAGTGAGGGACAGGAATATTTTTATTGCTTATCCCCCCTCTTTTTTTCTTTTTTTTTTTTTTGGCTGGTAATGTTCCAGGCACCCAATATATTCTTTAAAATCTCAGTCTATGCAGCAGCGAGGGCTCCCTGCTACATGAGGAAGGCAGGTCCCCGGGGCCGGTGGCAGCTGCCTTCAGCCTCACGGACCCACGTTTGCCTTTAGCTTCACTCCGTTGACTTGGGTGATTTTGCACGCAGGCCGGGCCATGACCAAGCCCAGTGGCCTTTTTGTGTCCCCTTTGCCAGGAGGAGACACTGCTGTGGGCAGGAGCAGTTCTGTTTCGCTTGTGGGAAGCAGAGAGAAGGACTTGCTTTCCCCTGTTCACCAACGTTACTATGAAATGAAGATTTCTTACTAAAATTCCCCACACCAGCTTGTTGCTTTCTCACCAGCCTATAAAAGCACCTTTTTAAAAAGCTTGTCTGATCAGGCCGAAGAAATGAGAGTGTAGGATAAACATAGCTGATGGGAATTATAGCTGAGACTTTTTTTTCTTTAGAGCCACAGTGCTCCTGCCATATTTAAGAAATAAAATTTACTATTTTACTGTTACTCTAACTGGCTTGATTACCCAGAAGTTATGGTTTTAGAGAGTTCAATAAGCAAGAAACATATGATACATATTTAATCATAGCCTATATTCAGAAATACGTTAGTCATCTTTTTTCTTGATAGGCTGACAACTTGCCCTTATCTTTAGTGTATTAGCTACCCCTTAAACCATTGGTTAGCTAATAGCCAAGCATGAAGTGTCCAACACACTCTTCAACTGATCTCTACGTACTAAATTTAGAGCAGATTGGAAGCAGGGAGATAAAGCGGTGAAACAGAAGCACAAGGGAAATTTCATTGACGTGAAGGATACTTAGCTACATTGTGAGCTTCTGCTACTGTTAATTATTCAGTGTTACGTGTGTTGAGAAAAATCAGGAATATTTTTACAGAGATTAAAAAATTTGATCTGTTCTGAAGAGGCAAAATACTGCTGAATGGTCACTGTCTTCTGGTGTACGTTTGATGACAATCTTGACAGTCTCAGAGAGCTCTAGTTCAATGGGTAGGGTGTCGATATAAATATCACCGCATCTTACAAAAGACTATTCCTACTTTAAGAAAACACAAATGTTGTCTCTCAAACTATTGTGATTTTAGAAGACACATATTAATAACTTCCATTGTTCTGATAGACTTTATTATAAACATAGTAGGTTAAAATATTTTTTGGACTAAAGACACAGAGCTCTCCTTGGAAAGCAAATTGTTCCATTTCTGGCCTTGCAGGTGCAACCCTTTGCCGGAGGGGCAGCAAAGAGGAGACAGCGCTAGTGATTTTAGCCTGAAAGAGGTATTAAGGTGACTCTACTCCAGCCTGGAGTTCTGAACATAAACATGTTAGAAATGCACTTAGAAGAGCTCTTATCTTTTCCAGAAGAATTTCTAGTGGCTATATTATTCCCTGACGTACTCCAGCATGTAGATAATCTACTCAGCAATTATTTTTGTTATGCTGGACGTGTGGTATTTTAGCCTTTAAGCTTTAACCAGCTGTATAAACCTGGGGAAAATATAGGGAGAGCCCCTCCACACCCAAGAAATCAAAACTCCCCAGTTTGTGTGATGGTCGCAAGATTATGCTCATGGAGGAGACAAGCTAATGCACATCATCGTTCACGTAAGCGGCATTTCTGACACACTTTCTCATGCCCTCCCCAGCACTCAAGCTTATTTGAAGAAATGCAGCAGCTCGACAATTTTGTTCCTTCCCAGACTGCGTTCGCTAGTCCCGTCGTACCTACCTGTGATGACAGCCTCTGCTGTAGCCATGTGCATAAGCGTGTTGTCACTTACTGGCCACTTGTCGGGGGAGAGCACCAGGTTCTCAAGCCCTCCAATTTCCTTCAGCTCCTGCTGGATTTTTGCACCTAAGGCATTGTTTTCTCGGGAGAAATTGCGATAACCGAGAGCATCCCCTACCCCAGCCAGCACAAGCGCAGCCTTAAATTTATCCATCCCCCAGACACTTTCCGCTTTCCTTTCGTCCGAGGCAGCCACCGAATCTTGATCTTCCTTTATTCCTTTGCCTTCGGCTCAGCTCCCCTGACACTTTATATCAGCCATTGTGTCACACCGAGCGCGCTCTCTATAAGGCAAGGACTTCCTTTTCTGGCTCTGCAGATGCTGTCTCTTGTCCAGGACCTGACGGAGAGGAAATATTTCATAACCCAGGGATTTTACAGGGGCTTTGTTCAATGAAATCGCAAGAGCAGACCCGCAAAGTGAAGCGCAAAAGCCTCGTTTCTGCAACCCGGTGTAAAGCAAGCCAGGAAATCCTTAGCCCTACCCAGCGTAAGTAACTCTACACCCAGAAAAACAGATGCCTCCACAGGGGTGTTTATTTATTTAATAACTTGTAAATTAATGTATTTTCCTGCCCTTTTCTGATATGCTGGAGTTGGCCTCCCTTTCAGGGACCAGTCAGAAGGAAAGCCTGCGATAAAAGGAGTTTCCAAACTCTGTAAACAGTAGAATGAGGGGTTAAGCAGTAAGAAATCTAGTCAAACGCAGCCGACCTCTCCCATTTCTAATTACAGCCTAAGGTGATACTTTGTCAACAGCTTTCTCGCTCTCTTCCACCTATTACAAGAATGTTTTGCAAATTCACTGCACCCCTGGATAAACACTGAGCAAAACACCAACTTCAATCCCACGCCTCTTATTCCCTGGCAAAGACTGACTTTTTCCTAAGGCTGAGCTCAGGTGCAGCCCACATTTGGACTCTGAAAGGAAACTATTTTGAAAGATGCATTTAAATGGCATCCTGTGAGTCTAAGAAAGTTCACATATGAAGAAATCTCACTTAATAAGAACCGAGCGTTATTAATACCATGCTTTCAAATTTGATACTTGTGCACTTATGTGCTTCATTCTGCTACCGCGGTTTTTTCTGTGCTTCTGCCATACAGTGCAAGAAGGGGCTCTGTAGTCTTGCAGCTTTTTAAACGTGTTTTGCCCAGAAACACATTTCTGTGTAGGCTCAACATCTTCCTTCAAGGGGTCTGCTGACACTGACTCAGATCATGGTTCTGAGTCACCATCCATGCTGTCCTAAAGACTCGCAAATTACTACTACTTTACAGATAGAAATACAAATGTAAATATAAACTTAGGTAGATAAACAGAAAGCTTTGATTGGCTTGACTGTAATTTTGATAAAGGATACCTGGGGAAAGGTCTTTGTTTTTCTCTGATCTTTTTCAGAAAGCAATACTGATTGCTATTCGGATGGAAAACACCAGCAGTATAAAGGATGCATCTATCACCCAGAGCGATCAGCAGTTAATCACAGACTGACTTACTGACATGTGTAGAAGTATGACTGTACTTCACAAAAATCCTTAATGCAGTTTCAGAACACAGATAAGCATCACCATCCCTATTCTACATTATAAGAAATAAGGTGCCAAAGTGGCGAAAGTAGCCTCTGTTAGTACACTCTTGTTTTAAAGAGTAGGGTTAGGACAACAGAAGTGCTGAGTATTAAGGAGAAGACACCGAGCGTGTGTTTTCATTGCTAGGAAGGAACAACTCTGAACTGAAAAAGCACAAAAAAAAAAAAGGCAATTATGCCTTAGGGTACCAGGGGCACTACACAGGGACCAGAGGAGATGCAGGGCCAGGTGTTCTACAGCAGGGCCGTGGCCAGCCTGCTCTAGAGATGGCTCACCACGAGCAGTGAGGGTACAAGCCCCTCTGCCCTGCATGGCTATGGGAACAGGCATCACATCCCAGAACCAGGGCATTGAAGCAACGTAGAGGTAATCTTAGAGTCACCCCTGCACTGTCAGAATTACTTCAGGTTCTGCGTGTCTGAAAGTGAACGCTCAAAATGGAAAACTAAGGCCAGAGCAGCTTATGAAAACCACACCAGGCAGAAGCACTGATGTTGATGTCTCCGTTACAGATCCATGCACCCTTCTGCAGCACCCACCCCTTCTCTATTCCCGCAGAGCATTACGATTTGGAAGCACATGGGAATTTGAACTAGCAAAGCAAGGGCGGGGGAAATCACCTGCTGAGGCACCGCAGAGAGCTAGTAAGGGCCTCATCAGATGGAAGGTTCCTTCCTGAAAATGGGTAAAGCTATTCTTAGTTTTCCATTTATCTCTTCCTTCTGAATGCGGCTGGCAGTTGCACTGCCCTTTTGCCTCCAGTGGACTTCACGCTGTTGCATGCACACTTGGCTGCTCGTAACACAGCCCAAATTAGGAATAAAATCTTTGGCTTCAGAAATAAGGCTATAATGAACACCCAGAGAAAATTTCAGAGAAGTTCTATTTTTCAACTCTGCAAAACAGAACATGCAACAAGGAATTTAGCTTTCATTTAATTTGTTAATTGGACATGATCTCCTTTTCATGTGGTACTTCCAGCCACTATGAGCTTTCTGGGCAGAGGCACACTGATATCTACCTCTACTCCCAACAAAAGAGACAATTATTTGTAAAATATCATACTTGAAGATCTTAAACACAGCCAAAATACAATAACTCCATTAAGATGGATAAGTGTTCACTTATACGTATTCACAATAGGAAAAAACCCAACAAGTAGAGCTGGCAAAAAATGTTTGGTAAATGTTAAATCAGATAAAAACGCAGCTTTGGTGTCCTCTCATTAGTGTACGCATGACTGCTTTCAGATGGGGAGAATCCAGAAAAAAAAGGAATGGGAAGGCAGGACAGAGAAAAGGCTTTTTCATGTTGGTGGCAACACGCTGTTGTTTCAGCTCAACCGCATTTGGAACCCTCCGTGAGAACATGAAAGCATGCCTTCGGCAAACGTGGCTCCACCTGCCTCCTCCACCTGAGGGGATGCAAACCAATGCTCTCCATTGCCCAGGAGATGGCTCTTGGGATATACAGGCACTGTTGTCTCTTATGAATAAAGGAACCGGTGAACGGAACATGGGCTGAGACTGCTCTGTCACCACAAGCCCTTCAGCATTTTAAGTTAAAAGAAGAAGTACTTCACCCATGAGTAAGCGATGCATCTGCCATTCAAAGACACTCAGCAGAGAAATGCTCTTGATTCCAAGTTCGCCCATCCAAAGGAGGCAGAGCCATATCCTGGAAAAGTAGGGTTGATACCAAGTGGGTGTCAGACTTCTGTCAGAGCTGCATCTTTGCCACTACTGAAGTGAAGGGTTTCACTCTGGCAACAGGATCATTCCTTTAGGAACGATACTAATTACAGAACACATTCATTGAGATCCAGGAAAAAATAGAGTGGTTTTACTCAACTCTTTAATAGTGGGGATGAATCATTTTCATACCGCTTTACACCACCATCTTAAAGGAAAAATATCCCTTTAACACCACAGCGTGGACTGCTTTCTTCTTTACCCTCTTGACAGAAAGCCTGTGTCATGACATGAAGCCTATAGGGTTTGCCCAACAACAAAGAGTATTTCACTGCTTGTAAAAGAGGCACAAGAAAACACACATGGGAATTTGTCAAGTCCACGCACTAACAAGAGGAAGTATCCCAATAATTATACTCAATCAAAATTTGAATGCCCTTAAACTTCCCCAGGCCTTTCTCAGTAAGAGGTGAACATTGTACCCACTTGTCTGAAATACGGAATTTTCTGCCTGTGGTTATAGCGGTAGCTGCAGTTGCAGACCCCTCTGTCAACAGTTTATAACAAAAAAAAGCCCTTTTAAGAGGTGTGTCATCCTCACCTAATTCTACCCAACATACTGTACATAACGCAAAGGTCAGAAAACACGTTTTGTTGAACGTTTTTTAAAAAGAGTTCTCACGGCTGTAAAACATTACACTTTTTCCCTTTCAGAAGGGAAAAACACACGTCTTTTGGTGTGCCAGATGCTGGTTAGCATCAGCTGAGGGAGGCTACTGGTGCCGACACTTGAAAGGAAAAGAACCAGTTGCCGTGGTTCAAGTATCAGCATCAGCAGTTGCGCTGTTACAGGAGAAGGAAGAGAGACTCGTGTGATACCAAAGCAGCCGGTGGTTGGTGAAACCACCGGAGAGGGATGCCAGCTGGGAGAGCACGGAGGACAACTTACTTATTTTGATTTAAACTTTCAGAAGAGAATTAAGGACAGTTGAATACATACCTCTGAAGGTCTTTGCACAGACTTCTGAGCGTGCTGCTTCTCCTACAGAGCTCAGAGCCTAGGACTGAGCAAGACTTTCCCTGCAATTACACCCCTCATTGCCAGTACAAACTAATGACACAAATTGCAGAGAGCTTGGTCGCTAGCAGGTACATGTAGTGGATGCACCACTGCAGCTAAACACAGTGAGCTTCTTAAAAGCTTAAAGGTGGCACAGATGAGCAAAACAGGTATTTATTACAACTGCTTAAAAATTAATGAGTTACATCCTTACTCTCTTCTGACTGATGGAATAATAATGCAAGAATCCAATAAATTAACTAGAAAACAAAAAAAACCCACCAGCCTTTGCAAGGCTTCCAAAGCAGAAAGCTGACAAAAACCATACAGACATCTCACATGACTGACTTCAATCCTTTATGTTGACAGTCCATTTATTCCTTTTTCCATTGCCACAAAATTTACACACGTACAGCTTACTCAGCAGCAAATCTCTCAGGTGCATTGAATGAGCAGATGCCTGCAGGTTTGCTCTCCTTGGCATGACATCCATGATAAATTACATTTAAATTTAGAATTGGCAAGTACAAATCCTATGGCTCAGTTTCAAACACTCTAGGATGTAAAACCAAACAACTTGGCACCAAGTTTAAAAATACATACAGCATATCTAGGAACGGTGCATACCGTATGCACTGAACAACTTGAAGACATCTGTACCATTTATGATTATAAATTGATCAGCCTAGGGGTTACCACCGTACCAGCTTACCTAAAAAGGGAGTCTGAGTGCCCTGTAAAGCAGAACTTTGGACAGCAGCAAATTATTAAAATACGTAACTCATAATTTGAAAGCAGTTTATTTGCATTTATTTTTACGATTGTTCAAGTGTGAAGGTGTTACTCCATGCTATCATTTATGGGAATGTAAAATGCGTATGTGGTTTCAAAATGGTAGAAGACTAGGAAGAATAAAAGAAAAAGAAAAAGCATACTATGCCTAGGAAGCTGGCTGATAAGGAGCAATTCCTATCTTGAGAGTATTTTGCCCAGAGTATTTTGCCCAGTCTTCCTTTGTTGGAAGGTGTCTTCCATGAAGGATCCTCACAGGAATGAGGCTTAAGAGTAAGTGAATAAGTGTGTACATATAGAAACTGAATACTGTGCTAAGCACCTTCCTTCTTCCTCAGGTTAACAAGGCAAAAAACCTCAACCCACATGCATTTTTTATGCTCTATTTATTTTAAAAGGGAAAAGGTTAATCAGATTGATTTGAGGGACTTCTCAGCATGAACAAATGTTTCACAAGCTCTAGCACTATGGAACTATTCAGTTACATCACATACCAACAGATTAAACTACTTCTGGTCAGTTATATTATAGCTATATATTTTAAGTGGCAACTGTGTGAACAACAGGCATTCCACCGCTTTTGGCTGGATAAACGCCCTTGATGTGACAAGATGTTACGCATCCTCCAAAGCCTACAGGACAGATACAGAAATGGCTTGTTCTGGGAAGGAAGAGTAGGTAAATCAAATGCATTAGAAAGAGCATAATACTGTTTTTAAATCTCCAACCACTTCGGTAGCGTACCTGGACTTATGTACACAAGCACCCTTCTAAAAAGATGTAGTCAGAAAGTAATAATTTGGCTTAATATTACTCCCTAACGCTACACAGGGGAGAGAGAGGCAGCTGAAGGCTGGGACACTGACATCTAGTGGCTGCCGTGCAAGGTCTAACATTTCCAAATCCTGCTTAGGGTAAAAAGACTACTAATATAAATCACTCATGGGGCATTTGTAACTTGCCTGCTATATTCTTATTAACAGAAAACTTGCTATTTTTTTCAGTTTTGTCCTAACCCTGCTTTTTAAACATCATGGACAACTGAAATTCTCTCAAGCGGAAGAATGAAGGTAATCTTTCTGTACGCAGCACGTACATTTGTTCCTGTAGGCTGCATTGACATAAATGAAAGCTGACTGCTTATATGAAACTCTAAATATTAGAGTTTAAGAGAATATTGTAAGCTTTTATACCCTCACAACTACAAAATAAAATAGTATGCTGACATGCAATACTTAAATGATCCGATGTGATCCAAACAGATATAAATTATATAACTTAATACACTATTTTCTCCAAAATTCTTGCGTCTATTCAGCTCTGATTACAGAAAATATGTTGATCATAGCTGTACATACTCCCTAGCAACTCTTTGTTTTAATGAACTTTTACATTGGCTATGACAAACTCATTTTGATGAGGTAGCATTTAAGAGAGCCCTGTGTGAAGACGCGTTGAATAGTTTCTGGTAAAACTCTTTTGTGCTTAGGCATTGGAAGACACTGTTGAGAAAGAGGAGACTGACCTCTGTACACTTTATAATCGATAGCTGGTGAAAGGGAACAAACAAATGACTGAACAAATTCAGATTTGGTGAAAACTAGTCCAATTCCACTAGCCCTGAGATCAATGATACTGCATTAATTTACTCTTTTTTTCCCCTTAAATAAATGTTACTGAATGCACAATACATCCAGAGGCATGAATGCTCATCATCATTAATGTAATGTCTCCTTACCCCTAACTATTTCTCCAAAGCGGAAGCCAACTAGTTAAGTCTTTGGGCTTATTCACATTTATTTTCTGTGAGAAGTGCCAGGAATTGCATTTATAACTACGCTCCATTTAGCTAGAATTTACAGTATGTTTCAGGCTACAAATAAAACTAAAAGTTATATTCCACCAGTTCATTATTTAAAATAAAGTAAATAAAACACATAACTGAAGACTAACTGAATTACGATAATCAAACAGGAATTATAAAAGCATCTTTGGTTGTTTAATGCATACTTTAAAATGGTTAATAAAAAAAGCTGGAGTTGCAACATAGTGTAGAGCAGCAGCCCTTCCTCAGCAACGCCACATGTCCAAGCACTTCAATAATGAGGAAGTTAATCTCACTGGGAGAAAACAAAAGGCTGGATGTAATCAATCTATACATCTAAGACTTAAAAATACAAATTTAAAATTTTGGCAACAAGTAAAAAAAAAAAACGCATAAGTTTTTTTGTTTTGTTACAATTCTCTATTAGGACAGATCCACGGAGCTCACTTTTATAAAAATACAACATACTGCGTAAGTTTTATTTAGGGATTTAATTTATATACCACAAATACTGCTTTTAATATAAGTACAATATAATACAGTTTTATTTATGTAACTGCTGGTGTTCACTTTGGATCACGAACTGAATTGCATGCTGTGCTGTCAAAACTGTAATAAAATGGCCTCTAGTTAAACTTCTCCGAAGTATAAAATCATGCAAAAATCTACATCCTATATGATACAACCAGTACAATAGTTGAAGCCAATAGCCTACAAACAGCCTGGACTATCTTCTGAGTTTGTTCTTGAAGTGTCCACAATTCAGCCATCATTTTCGTTAGGCAGAAAGGAAGAATTTCAGTTTTGTCTGCAGAATGTCATCACGACCACTGAAACCAGCAACAATGCGCAGTTATCAGTCAACAAATCTTCATTACCTAATGCAGTTCAGAGCGCACTTCTAGTCCATATTGACAAGCCCGGGGTTAGGAAGTTTTACGTTTTCCTCCTGTGACTACTGGTCGTGCATACTCCACAAAATCATCTATAAGAACAGGCCACGCTCCTAAAGAGAAGTCAAGCAATTCAGAAATTAATGTATCATTATTAGCAACAAATGGGTGTAGTCTCCAAATACAAAGGATCAGAAGCTCACTTTGACACTTCTGGCCTAGTCTGGCTTTAACACACGATAAGATAAACACTTGGAAAAAAGCACCTAACTAATAAATTAAACATTTGAATCTCTTCTTACAGCAATAGTTCTTAGTACAAACAAAACATATTTAAAGCATAATCCACACTACAAAGTTTATAAACATTAGTTGATAGCAAAACCATGGCATTCC